>NC_088882.1:24371950-24671950 GCF_032884065.1 Artemia franciscana | reverse complement strand
TGGGGGGGGGGGTCATTTTATACCCAAAGGTATCGTTATTAGGCCTTTAAACTATAATGAACAAAACACCTATCTCAAAGTTTTGATCGGACGATTTTGGGAAATTTGTGGCGGGGGAAGTGGCCTAGCTGCCCTCCAATTTTTCGGTCACTTAAAAAAGGGTACTAACACTTTTAATTTCCGTTCGAATGACCCCTCTTCGAATACGCTAGGACCACTGGGTTGATACGATCACCACTGAAAAAAAACAAATAAACATGCATCCGTGATCTTTCTTCTGGCAAAAAAACAAAACAAAATTCCACATTTTTGCTGATAGGAGCTTAAAACCTATACTGTAGTGTTCTCTGATATGCTGAATCTATGGTGTGGTTTTCGTTAAGATCACTTGATTTTCAGGGAGTGTTTCCCCCTTTTTCAAAAATCAAGAAAATTTTCTCAGGATCGTAACCTTTGATGGGTATGACTAAACTCAATGAAATTTTTATATTTGAAATCAGCATCAAAAGCCAATTCTTTTAATATGTCTATTGGTATCAAAATCGTTTTTTAATCGTTTTTTAGAGGTTCGGTTACTATTGAGCCGGGTTGCTCCTTACTTACAATTCGTTACCACGAACTGTTTGAACCATAATTTTCTCATATTTATCTTTTGGTTGTTATTACGTATATAAGGGAGTTGTCCCTCCCCAGTTCCTCGCTCTTTACTCTAAAACGTTTGTAAATTTGTAAAAAGCTTATTATTCTAATTAAACGGTCCTTGTTTGTCAGGAGCCATTCTTAAATAATTGGAACAAAAAGTGAAACATTAGCGTAAAGAGTGAGGTACTGAGAAAGGGGGCAGCCCCCTCGTATATGTAATAATTTCAGTTCATTTTAAGTTTTAATGTTATTCCTTACTTTCAGTTGGAAAAAACTGTTATTTGTTACTTAATAACAACCAGAAGCTGAAAACATAGAATATATTTGGTTTATTATCGCATAAAAATCATAGTTAAGAAGCTGCTTGGTATGGCCCAAAAATAATACAAACAAATTATTGTTTATACCGGCCATTATTTAACAAAATTCTAACTTTAGCGTAAAGCTCTAAAGAGCGAGGTACTGACGAGGGGAATAAACTCCCTCATATACTTAACATGACGGGGTTCACCCCCTTGTCAATACCTTGCTCTATAAGCTGAAGTTCAAATTTTGTTCCAATTCTTTAAGAATGCCCCCTGAATCACAGAAGCCGTTTAATCAGAATAAATACCTGTTTTGAAATTACTAATAATACTTTAGCGTAAAGAGCGAGAGGTTGACGAGGGGGGCGAACCCCCTCATATACGTAATAATTTCTGGTCATTTTAAGTTTGAATGTTGCTCCTTACTTTCAGCTGAATTTTTTTTTTTAATTTAATTTGGGATTGTTTTTTAAATAATGCTGAGAAATCCAGGAAATTCTCTGCCCCGTCAAAAAGCCTTCCATGGAAAGATCTTCCCACGTCACCCTCTCCCCAACCCACTTCTCAGCATAAAAATCCCCCTGAAAATGTCTGTGTACTTCCCAATAACCAATATATGTATATATATATATATATATATATATATATATATATATATATATATATATATAAACAATGGGCAAAGTTCATAACTTGCAGTTCTTCACCGGGACTGTGGGGGATTAAGTCGTCGTCAAAGACATAGTTATTAGGTTTTTCGACTATGTTGAAGAAAATGGCTGTCAAAATTTTGATCCGGTGATTTGGGAAAAAACGGAGGTGGGAGGGGGCCTAAGTGCCCTCCAATTTTTCTGTCACTTAAGAAAGGCACTAGAGCTTTAAATTTGCGTTTGAAGGAGCTCTTTTTGCGAAATTCTAGGACCATTGGGTCGATCCAATTACCCCTTGGGGAAAAAAAAAAAAAAACACGCATCCGTGATCTTTCTTCTGGCAAAAAGCACAAAATTCCACATTTTTGTAGATGGGAGCTTGAAACCTATACAGTAGGGTTCTCTGAATGCTGAATCTGATGTTGTAATTTTCATTAAGATTCTATGACTTTTAGGGGATGTTTCTCCCTTTTTCGAAAATAAGGCAAATATTCTCAGGCTCGTAACTTTTGATGGTTTGGACTAAATTTGATGAAACTTATATATTTAAAATCAGCATAAAAACCGATTCTTTTGATGTATCTATTTCCATCAAAATTTCGTTTTTAGAGTTTCGGTTACTATTGAGCCGGGTCGCTTCTTACTTACAGTTCGTTACCATGAACTGATTGATTGTTGTAAGACTATATTTCTAATCATCTTAGTTTTAATATGGCTCTTTACTATTCTTTGATTTTTTTTCGAAAGTGTTTTAATTGATGGAAAAAAAAAGTTGATAGCTCAACTTCTTAGATGATCCAATAACCCTTTGGCTATAATTATCATCCGCAACAGTTTGGTGGGAAATACAAATTATATTAGCAATTAATACTAACAGAAAGAATCATGTAGACATATTATTACAAATTTAATAGTAGTAATATTGGTTGTAAACTCCTATTCACTTCCAATCGTCTACCTTGTAATAATAACATTAAGAAAATAAATAAGCTGACAGACGAACAGTAAGCTGTGATTATAGGTTATAAAAATTAATTTCACTTGAATAGACCTTCTCGTAGTTTACATTGTTACTATCCAGGTAACGCTTGCTTTTTCTTAGCGGCTTCTATAAGATCTAGGAGGCTCATATGCCTCAATTCCTCAATGTGAGTGCTGCTTAAAAACATGGTGGGTAATCTTTCGTTTCAGGCAGCTTGTATGTGCGAAATGTGGTAATTGCCAAAGGGTCATGGGTAGCCATTATAGGAGGAAAAATTCATGGATTTAATTGGACTTTACGACCGAAAGATGCAATTCTTAGCCCTGTTATGTGACTGCCGAGTGAACGATTTAAGACCTAAAAATAGGCCGAATGGTAATGAATTGAATTCTATGAACCATTTTTGACAACACGCCCGTCAATATTCGTGAAAAAAGGGCGTTAGTGACAGTTTTATGATATGCTAAAAATAGAGAGGATTCTGGTTGAACCTCTTTTTAATCCATGTAATTTTGCGAAAAAGGAATCGCAGGTCAAAGGTATTAGGCCTGTGACAATTTTTTTTATATCTTGTGTCTTGTGACATTCGTTACCACATAGACACTAGCTCTTGAATAGATATAAACCCAAGGGGTTGCGGACTAAATGGTTTTGTATTGTCTCGGAACGCAACGAAACTATTAAGGCATAGCTTTTGCTTCATCGTGTTCTCGGTCATCACAAAAAGTCTTATTCCGTGAAATTCCTCTGCATATTCGATAGAAAGTGTCACGTTTTTTTTTGTTTTTTTTTACTGTCACCGTAACAAGTGGGATATCATCAAAAGATTCAATACCATTCGGGATGGGGATGATGGGGGGATGTGGGCAAGGTTTCATTGAGCCACTGAGAAAGACCGGTAGAACTTAAAATTTTTGATCTAATGAGCTCTTTGCCAATCCAATTCGCCAATAAGCTCTACGATCAGCCCTAGGAAAAAATATATTATGTGGGACGCACATCATTGTTTACTAAGTCAACACCAAGGGCGTATGAATTATTTTGGTTTGGGGAGGGGTATTTTTTTTCAGAGTGGGTTTTACAAAAAAATTAAAACGCATGAAAAAATTGTTTATATACATTTTTGTTAAGTTACAAGCCAGACACAAATTTTCGGGGGGGGGGGTCAGACCCAGAAGCTCCCTGGATATGGCCTAGGTCACCATCGCGTATCTATTGATACTTTTTTCTCGCCAGATCAAAATCCCCCTCCCCTCTCAAGGAGTCTTTTGCCCCATTTCAACTTATTATAACGAAAGACAAACTTTTTATGAATCCATAGAAAATTATTGCTGTGAAAATTCTCTCGAAAAATTGTGTACATTATAAATTGTCAATGAAAGAATGTTCTTATAAATGATTAATTAAAAAAAAAAGTTTTCCTTATGGAGGTTAAGAGCAAAGTTTAAATTTAGTATTAACAAAAAAAAATTGTTTGCTGTTTATGCAGCATATACCTGCAAAACTGGTTCAAACAGACAGAATGGCGCTGTTTGCCAATACTTGTAGAATTCTTACAAACTTGTGCTTTACTAAAAACATAAAATCGATTTAAATAAATAAATTTAGCATAAAGTTTTACTTCCAATAAATTCAAGCAAGCTCAGTTTTCAGTAAAGTACTAGTTTTCAGATTTCTACAAATATTGGAAAATACCACGGGTCTGTTTATAAAAAACTCAATTATTTAAGAATTATTGTTCAGAACGAAATATATAAAATCAACGGAGTGACATAGGTTTGCGCTTTTATTATAGAAATTTCTCTGTCACAATGCGGCAAAGATTAAAAGATAAATAAGTATACTTTTGTAATTTTTACTTTTTGGACTTCAACAATTTAGGAGAACTAATCCATAAAATCATATTGTTAAGGAGAATACAAGGTTAATACGAGAAAAAGGCTGAAATTCAGGTGAGTTGCAGTGCCCTCCTTCTACCCCGAAATGACAGGCCTCTGTGTGAAGTGGAACTGTTGGTGAATTCACGCACGCATTGACAGGGAGAAGAGATAAGATACTAATTGCGACAACTTTGCTTAGTTACACATTTCAGCGCTCTTATGATGTCCCAGGCCAACGTTATCGCTGGAGAAAATTTTTTAACGAAAAATCAAATTCTGAGACCACACTGGCTAATCATGACAAAACAAAGAATCACAAAGATCGCGATGAAAGCTACCCTTTCATCGTTGCTTCGAAAGTGTCCGTATTTTAGTATCAGTGTTTATTTTGAGGTTTGGTTTTTATATTGTCCTTTGGACTTTTATCTACATTTTTTTTTACTATTCTGCGGTGAAGACGGTTGAGCTGGCTTTTATTATCCTCGTTTCTCTCTGCTTTACGATGTTTTGCTTTGTAAAAAAAAAAATTAAAATAAATAAATATGGGTTTCAAGTTCTTTTTCAAAATTCCTAAAAGTATGTTTTCGTAATTCAATTTTACTGTTATGATAAACACACATAGCATTTGTAACGAACATATTCCGTTTTCATAAAAGTACAAATAATACTAGAGCCTATAGGAGAACTTGAGGGGTGAGAGCGCTACACTTTTTTATGGTAAAATTTTGCGACATAACAAAAAAAACTTATCAGACGTTGCTGTTTAAACAAAATTATATTTAGTCTATGTTATCTATAAATTTATCATTAGCTATTTTGATACCGATAAGTAATTCCATGATGCTGAACACGATGTATTTGCAATATCGTGAATGCGATAAGAACTGACCTAAAGGCTCTTGGAAACTAGAATTTAAATTCGGCTAGGCCCTTTGACTTTTCCATGTAACGATACGGTCTTAAAAGATTAAATCGTAACTTATGTCCTTTATTCTGTTGTTAAATCATCTATTCTCAGCCTTTTTTAATTGCAAATCATCCCCAATCCTCCTCCGCCCAAAAAAGGTGTGACCCACTAATAATAAACAAATGACTGGATTATATAACCTATTATTACATAACCTATTTATTTTGTTTTTTTTGTTTGGAACTAGTTTTCAAGGTGACAACATATAAACTTACCGGGTTATAATTTTCACAGTTCACGATTAATTACAGAAATAAGTATTACAAGTTGGGACTGAAGTTTTTGATATTTGGGGGATTACAGTATTGCAAAAATGGACATTGTAGTCCTTGTTTGCTAACGTACGATGTTCAGTGCTACGCAGGAAAGTTTTTTGAGACGACTTCACACAATCTGGATTGGAATCCACTTGGATGCATTATCGAGGCTCGGCCCTCACTCAAAGGTAAGTCTTTTTGTTCTGTTTATCGACTTCTAATAATAAGATACTGTTAATTATGCGGCATTTCTAGCAGTTTGATGTTGCGCTGGCTAAATTCAATAGCTACCCGCTATGGTCTGTAAGTTATGTAAACAAGAAATGATTCGCGCGGAAAGCCCACTTATCTGGTTTTCTATACGGTAGTCACGATGAATTTAGGCTAATAGATGTGAATCTTCAAGAGTACAGCCCTCAAACAACAGTTTCATTCGCGCCTACTGTTAAAGCTTTTATAGAAAAGCTTTTGTAATAAGCTTTTGTAGAAATTGCTAATACCCCTAAAATTTATCAAACTCTTTCTAAGACTTTTTTAGCCCTGAAAGCAATTGATAAATTAGGGTCTAGCTCGATTTCCTCAAGTGTCGCCCGATTTACGAGCAATTAGCTGCAACTAAAGCCCAGCTGGAGAAGACAAAAAGTGATCGGCTGGAAAATATAACGAAGAAAGTGACTGAAAAGTTCAATGACGCAAGGCCCTCACTGAAAGAGACTACTGAACTGTGAGTCAGCCTGGTTTATGATTCAGCCACGCAGGAGTTTAATCCAAAGTTTGCAAAAATTGAGCAGGCTGTAAGAAGTCTGAGAACTCGAATTGAGGATTTGGTGGAGAGAATTGGTCGAATAGAAAAAAGCTTGATGACTATGTAAATAATGACGAAGACCACACTGCCTTTCCATAATACAACAACAAAAGAGAGAATAATGAGGACTTTTTTTCCCAAGACAGTGAACCAACAAAACCTATTTGAATATTTCGGCCCTATATCTAAGGGCCGTCTTCAGCAAAGAAAAAATAAAAAACAATAAAACACTTACAATAAAAGTTCTCAGTTAAAAATCCATTTTTTATTTTAAAATAGCCTTGGTATCATTACTTCTTAACGAAAAGTTCAGCCAAGACTGTCTGATAAAAGCTAACATTTTACAAGATAAAAAGGTTCATTCATTTCACTAACTGTATTTATTAAAAATTGGAATGATTTCTTATTGCGATATTTGCCTTCTCTGCAGCTAATCTGATAGTTCTTTTGATATTGGGCTTGTTTTTGTTCGTTCCTATTTTTGTTTTATTTTGAATTATATTATTTTCTATAATTAATTTTGTGTACATAGGGTTGAGTGTGTATTCACCCAAGCCTCTATTTAGGGATGTATTATTATTTAAGTTTCGTTTGATTTCGATTGCCTCACAGACAGTTTGTTTGATTCCTAGGTCATTGCTAATTAGAATTGTTTCGTCAAATAGAACATAATGGTTTGGATTTTCAAAATTATGATTGCTTAAAACTGAATCGAAAGATATGGAGTTATTTTTAGATTTTAACGCTTTTTCAATACTTTCTTTGTGTTGCTGTAATCTTGTTCCCAAATTTTGTTGGATTCGACCAAAGTAATAATTTCCACAACTACATGGCATTTGATACACCCCTCGTAGACGAGTAATTGAGGTTTTATCCTTACCAGAATTGACAAGATTCATTATACTTAAATTGCTTGTGAATACAACACGTAAATTGTTCTTTAAACAAACTTTTTTCAGTTTTGAAGTAATTTTCGGAATATAAGGCAGGTAAATCGTGTTTCTGGGTTTATTAGAATCATTTACTGGCGTGGGATTTAAGGCTTTAGAAGAATGTATCTTTAATCTTTGGGCAATAACAGTATTTATGAGAGAAATTGGGTACCCGTTGCCAAAAAGTATGTCTGTAATAAAATTTAATTCTTTTTTAACATACGGCTCTGAACAGATATTAAGTACTCTATCCACAAGAGATATTACCACACCTCTTTTAACCTGTGGAGGATGGTTAGATTTGAAGTGAAGGTATCTGTTATTATGCGTAGGTTTTCTGTAAACCGTAAAATCAAGTTTATTCACACTGCGTATTATCAATACATCTAAAAAAGGTATTCTTCCATCTCTTTCGGTCTCTAGAGTGAATTGCAGGTTTCTATCCTAAGTATTTAAATGTTCTAGAAAACCTTTAAGTTCACTTTCGCCATAATTCCAAACTGAAATTATGTCGTCCATGAAACGTCCCCAAAACACATGATTAAGAAAATACGAATCTAGGGCCCAATTTTCAAGATTTTCGACGAAAATATTTGCGAGTAGGCCTGATAGAGGTGCTCCCATAGGAAGGCCCCTTACCTGTTTGTAATATGAATCTCGAAACTGGAAGTGCATGGAATATTTGTTACATAATTTAACCAAATGCATGAGAACATCAATGTCTAGACCTATTGCTGACTCTTCGATTAGATGGTAATTGTTTCCAGTTTATTTTGTAATAATTGTTCAGATTTTGAAACATCAATACTAGTATACATAGAAACTATGTCAAAGCTGCTTAATATGGAATTTTCAGAAATGTCTATTTGTTTCAATTTTTCTACAAGATCAACTGAATTTTTTATATAAGATTTTTGGGAGTGAAGCAATGGTTTAAATGCAGTGCATAACCATTTTCCAATGTTTGAGGCAGGTGATTTTGTACTAGCTACAATGGGTCTTAGAGGAATGCCTTGTTTGTGCAATTTTCGTCTACGAGGGGTGTATCAAATACCATGTAGTTGTGGAAATTATTACATTGGTCGAACCCACCAAAATTTAGGAACAAGATTACAGCAACACAAAGAAAGTATTGAAAAAGCGTTAAAATCTAAAAATAACTCCATATCTTTCGATTCAGCTTTAAGTAATCATATTTTTGAAAATCCAAACCATTATGTTCTATTTGACGAAACAATTCTAATTAGCAATGACCTAGGAATCAAACAAACTGTCCGTGAGGCAATCGAAATCAAACGAAACTTAAATAATAATACATCCCTAAATAGAGGCTTGGGTGAATACACACTCAACCCTATGTACACAAAATTAATTATAGAAAATAATCTAATTCAAAATAAAACAAAAATAGGAACGAACAAAAACAAGCCCAATATCAAAAGAACTATCAGATTAGCTGCAGAAAAGGCAAATATCGCAATAAGAAATCATTCCAATTTTTAATTAATACAGTTAGTGAAATGAATGAACCTTTTAATCTTGTAAAATGTTAGCTTTTATCAGACAGTCTTGGCTGAACTTTTCGTTAAGAAGTAATGATACCAAGGCTATTTTAAAATAAAAAATGGATTTTTAACTGAGAACTTTTATTGTAAGTGTTTTATTGTTTTTTATTTTTTCTTTGCTGAAGACGGCCCTTAGATATAGGGCCGAAATATTCAAATAGGTTTTGTTGGTTCACTGTCTTGGGAAAAAAGTCCTCATTGTTCTCTCTTTTGTTGTTGTTGATGATTATGATTAAGAGTCCTTGCTTGATAGTCTTGAATTTCATGGGGTCAAGCAGTTACCTGGCGCAGACACTCGTACGACAATATCTTGCACTATAAATAGCAAAATATCTGTGACTGGCCTCTTGTCTTCAGATTTGACTAATGTATACCGTCTCCGCTTCAATAATCCGACTACACAGCATGAAGAAAGTTCTATTAGAATAGCTCCGATCATCGTTAAATTTTCTAGCAAAGATATAACCCGAAAAATGTTTAAAGCAAAAGTTAGACTTGCTTCAACTGGTATTTTTGTATCAGAGTCTATAACAAAACGTCGCCGGGACATTTTGAACGGAGCGAAAGACAAGTATGATCAGCGAAATGCGTGGTCAGATCTGGGTCAGATATTGGCAAAGTCTAGTGTAGGGTCAGCAGTCAAGAAAATCCGCTCTATTGCTGACTCTGTTTAGTCTCAGGCATTATAATTAGTGTATTTTGAATTTGTTCGATTTTTGTTTGATTTTTCTTCTTATTTTTTCTTTATTTGTTTTTGTTGTTTTTCCGTGCATATTTTTTCTTTCCTACTGGTAAGAGATGGCCGGCTCTGAAGTAGGAAAATTTAGCCAGGGTGATTATTTATCTGAAAGAATCACCCTTGATGATGATTCCCCTATAGACCAGTTAAAGCCGAAGAAATATACCGTTTATCTGCGTGTGCCATTTGAGTTTTTGTCAATTGAGAATGACCATTGCTTATATTTTCGTTCTTGGAATGTCCATGTCACACAAAGTTACCTAGATATACTCCAGTTACGAAATGATTTTTCTTCCCAGTTTGAAGTCGTAGGGCTATGTGAAACGTTTGTGTGTAAACCAGTCTCTCTCGCTTTATTAACTTCAGGGTACAACCTACATGTCAAATATCGTACTTCAATAGGACGAAATGATATTGCCCTTTTGGTGAAAGAAGGGATCAGGAGTTGTACAAGGGATGATCTTAGTATATGGAGAGAATGTAAGGTGGAAATTTTTTGAGTAGACATTTAATTTAATAACCAAATTGATTTTAATTAGTGTGGTGTATAAGCCTCCTAGCGCTCCCTTTGATGAGTTTACTGATGGATTTAATCAGCTGCTTGATAAAGTCCCGAATGGTGTTAGTCATAGAGTGATGGGGAATTTCATTTTAATTTATTGGATTTGTCTGGTCAAAATGGCAATTTCTTAAATTTTATGATAGCAAATGATTTATATCCACTCGTGAATATTCCAACGAGAATCGGAGTCAACGTACAACGATTATTGACAATGTATTTATTCGTTCAATTCAATTCAATTGATTTGATTCGAAGTTCTTCCGGTGTGATCCTGGGTCTGATCATCTTCCACTGTCAGCTACTATCTGCTGCAGTGTCAAACGAGTCCAGAAAAAATAATTAAAATTTTGGCTGCCGAAAAAAGAAAATCTCCTAACGTTTTCAGAGGAAGTGAGTACAATAGACTGGAGTCAATTGTTTGAAGAGAAAGAATGCCCTACTAAAGCACTGGATTGCCTGATGGAAGTGACTAACCCCATTCGTGAAAGGACGTGTCCAGTAAAAGTTTTTGAAATCAAAGAAGCTTGTTCTCCGTAGACCATGGAAAAAAAGAGGAAATAACTGACCAGAAAAAATTAAGAATTTGATTTTATGAAATATATTTAGATTCCAAAAGTGAAGACTCTTTTACTTTACTTACAAAGCAAAGAAATCTGGTGAATAAACTGTGGAAAAAAGCTATGCCTGATTATTATGGAAACAAGTTGGAGGAAAGCAAAGGTAATATAAATGGGATCATGGTCAATCTGTCAAGGGTATAATTTGATTGAGATCATGGGTGGTAAGGGAAAAGAGACCATAGCAGACATTAGTTTGGAGGGATGTAACCGTGGTGATTCAGCTGAGACTGTGAATAAGTTTGCTAATTTTTTCTCGAATATTGGCTCCAGGGTGCTATCTAGTGTAAGCAATAAATATAATAAAATGAACTACAATACTATTAATGACGTCCGTGGTGAAACGTTAAATATGGAATTTCAGCCGTGCACGAGTGAAGAAGTGCGTAAAGTTGTGCAGTCACTTAGGTCTAACTCCGCCGGTGTTGATGATTTCTCCCTTCGAGCTTTTAAGCGATTTTAGGACATAATCTTCCCAGTCTAGTTTTATCATTAATCTTCCCCTAGAAAAGGAGAGTTTTCTTGTGCAGTTTAAGGTGGTGATGGTCATTCCCTTGGCCAAGGTTGTCGTAAATAGAAAATAGAAAACTGAAGAACCGTATCAATTCTACTTATCTTTTCAAAAAATACTGGAGAAACTGATTCATGAACGGCTCTATAATTTCCTTCTGATGAGTAGACTATTGAGTCAGACACAGTTTGGTTTTGTAAGGGTCATTCCACGACGCACGCCTTACAGCACCTGGATCAAAGTGTTAACTGTACATTAAACTCAGTTTATGTACCTATGTCTGTTTTCATTGACATTAGAAAAGCGTTTAGCATGGTTAACTGCCAAGTGTTCTTTCATCGAATGAAAAGTCTTGGAATAAATGGAGTTTGTCTAAGAGGGTTTGAGAGCTGTCTTTACCGTAGGTCCCTTAAAGTTGTTTTAAATAATGTAGTATCATAGTTTTTTCTTGTGAAGTCTGTGCTGGGGCCTTTACTTCATGTAGTTTATGCGGACGTGATGCGCTTTTATCTGCAGCATGTATGCATCACTTATTTTGTGGATGACACTGCGCTAAGTATTTGGAAAATCAGTGGATGCTTTAATAGCAAAAGCTAATGATGCTCTGAAAAGACAAAGTGTTTACGAGTTTAAGTTTGCTGTGCGTAATATTGATTCCAATCTTTCATGGAAGCATCATAGCGACGCTATTTACGCCAAAATTGCACGTGGCGCTTTTGCAATAATCTACCCGTATATATCATACGGATGTGCAGTCTGCAGCAGCAATTTTGATGTTAATTACAAGCATGTGCAAATTCTACAAAATAAATCCGCAAGAACAATTAGGAAGTAGGTAAAAATGTAAAAAACACCAGTGCATGCCTCGAGTCCTTAAGGCTACTCAATGTTGGATAGATAAGGGACTATCAAGCGGAGATGTTTGTGTTTAATTGTGTGCATAATCTAATCCCGGAAACTTTTAATGAGATTCACCGTATCAGAAGTTCTGTTTGATACAAGAAAATGTGATAAATTGGTTGTAGGGATTGAAAATTGTGTGAGATCTGGTTTTTCTTTGAAGTAGCTTAGCCCCTCTGTATAGAATTTGCTTTATGTGAGTATGTGGATGGTGGTTGTTAGACTGAGGGTGTCTGGGAGACGGTGATTGTCTTTTTTTTTATTTGGGGGGGGGGGAGGGTTGTAAGGTTGGAGGGAGGAGAAGGTTGAAACGGTGAGGATGGATGGAGTTGTATTTGAATGGTGGTTGTTAAACTGAGGGTGTTTGGGAGACGGTGATTGTCTTTTTTATTATTATTATTATTTTAGTTAGTCTGGGATTTTTCTAGGAATATTTATGTATTTTCTTTTTATTTTATTAATTTAGGATGCCTTAAGGAAAGTTTATGTAGTTAATCGCTACGCGTTAGCAAAATTCATATTTTTCCCTAGAGTAGTGATTTATGTCTGTAAAATTTTATATTTTTCTTTATTACGTTTATAAAAATCAAAAAGTCAAATGAAAGTTAGCTATTGCTTGACACAAGCATATCCCAAAGAAAATGAGAAACATGTAAGAGTTGAATCTTTGGCAGGGAATATTGGAATTAAAGAATGGGGGCCAATTATAGAGTAGCGGCTGGCATCTTCATTAAAAAATTGAGATTTTGGTAATTATATACTATAGCGACCAGGCTTTGTTCTCGATCTGTAGGAAATTAAATAAAAATACTAATTTTTTTAGCTGAAAGTAAGGAGCGACATTAAAACTTAAAACGAACAGAAATTACTCCGTATATGAAATGGGTTGTCCCCTCCGCAATCCCTCGCTCTTTACGCTAAAGCTTTTAATTGTTTTAAAAAGTAGAATTGTGGCAAAGAGTCAAACTTCAGCGTAAAGAGCGAGGGATTGCGGAGGGGACAACCCATTTCATATACGGAGTAATTTCTGTTCGTTTTAAGTTTTAATGTCGCTCCTTACTTTCAGCTAAAAAAAATTAGTTTTTTTTTTATTTAATTTCTGAACGTTTTTGAATTAATGCATGTTTGGTTTTGGCTCTCCGCACATAAATTATTAAAATGAAATTTGTATATTAATTCTTTTTTTGGCTAAATGGCTTTCTCTTAGTTTTGATCAGACGATTTTGAAAAATAAGGGGTGGAGAAGGAGGCCTAGTTGCCCTCCAATTTTTCGGTTACTTAAAAAGGCAACTAGAACTTTTAATTTTTAATGAACGTTTTTATTAGTAAAAAATACACGTAACTTAAGAATTAACTTACGTAACAAACTTTCATAACCTTATATTTTTATTATGTATACGAGGGGGTTTGTACCCTCGTTAATACCTCGCTCTTTACACTAAATCGTAAGTTTTGTCCCAATTCTTTAAGAATGACCCCTGAATCAGAAAGGCCGTAGAATAAATAGTTGAAATTACTAAAAATACTTTAGCATAAAGAGCAAGGTATTTATCTCCTCCTAAATACCTCGCTCTTTATGCTAAAGTATTTTTAGAACCCCTCATATAAGTAATTATCTCTGTTCGTTTTAAGTTTCAATGCTACTTCTTCCTTTCATTTGAAAAAACGTTTTCATGTTTATTTTTCATTGTTTTCTTAAAGTAATGCTAGAGAATCCTGCGCCCTTTTCATTGAATTTTTCTTCCCCCATGATAAATTTCTCCAAGGAAAGATCCTCCAACATAGCCCCCTCTCCTCAGCCCCACCCCCAAACAAAATAAAATCCCCCTGAAAACGTCTGTACAATTCCCAATAACCATTACTATATGTAAACACTGGTCAAAGTTTGTAACTTGCAGCCCCTCCCCCAGGGATTGTGGGGGAGTAAGTCATCCCCAAAGACATAGTTATTATGGTTTTCGACTATGCTGAACAAAATGGCTATCTCAAAATTTTGATCCGTTGACTTTGGGAAAAAATGAGCGTGGGAGGGGGCCTAGATGCCCTCCAATTCTTTTGGACACTTAAAAAGGGCACTAGAACTTTTCATTTCCGTTAGAATGAGCCCGCTTGCGACATTTTAGGACCACTTGGTCGATACGATGACCCCTGGGGAAAAGAAAAAACAAAAACAAACAAACAAATAAACACGCACCCGTGGTTTGTCTTAGCTTTTGATGGGTAAGACTAAACTTGATGAAACTTATATATTTAAAATCAGCATTAAAATGCGATTCTTTTGATGTAGCTATTGATATCAAAATTCAATTTTTTTAGAGTTTTGGTTACTAAAGAGCCGGGTCGCTCCTTACTACAGTTCGTTACCACGAACTGTTTGAAACCGGTTTTCTGTGTCCACTCGGGGATAATCAGCTTTGCCTCAGCGACATAAATTACTATGTAGGTACATTTTAATTAAATATGTATTGCATAGGGTGGGTTAGGCCTGCTTTCCATAATTCTCTGTTGTAGTTTCCATAATTTTGTTATTAAAGTATTATATTTTCATGAGGTACTGACATATCTATGAAAAAGAACCTAAAATGTCCATGAAAATGGCGTCAGATTAAAATAAAAACTGCTTCATTGGAATCAGCACGGCAGAAAACCTAGAATAGGACAATCAGCTTGAACGCAAAGAAAAATCTCTTTTTGCATAGGTAGCACTGATGTGTCTTTTTTTTCGCCAGGGCTAGCAAATGACCACAACATCATAGAGAGATGTTTAATGGCTCATTTGAACAGAAATTAAATTTACTAGTAAATTTTTTAAGAGACCGAAGATATTGGATTGTAGCAAGCCCCCTCCCCCAAAAAAAGGCCCCCTCCCAGGAAAGGTCCAATAAATATGGTTTCGATGATGATTTGACCCTCCACGGTCCCTTGGGAAGGACTATACGTGGTATCTGGCGTATTGGTATAGTGGTATCGCTGTCGGGTATATTGGCATCATATATATCGTACCGGGCACATCGATATTAGTATCCTGTATTTTTTTTTTCAGTCATTTTCTAGGCTGATTTTTAAGACATGTCCCGGGAAGGAAATTTATATCAACATAAAACAAAGAATTAAGGATCTATATAACGTTTTTAATGAAAATAAACTTATTTATAATACCATTATTCTACCTACACAACAAATGATCTTTTTTAAAATTTCGATTCATTTCTAAGTAACCAGTGCCTTCTCAAACAGTTCGTGGTAACGAACTGTAGTAAGGAGCGACCCGGCTGAATAGTAACCGAAACTTAAAAAAACGAAATTTTAACACAATTATATGTATCAAAAGAATTGCATTTTTATTCTGATTTTAAATATATAAGTTTCATCAAGTTTAGTATCGCCCATCGAAAGTTACGAGCAGGGGAAAATTTGCCTTATTTTAGAAAATAGGGGAAAACACCCTTTAAAAGTCATTGAATCTTAACGATCACACCATCAAATTCAGCGCATTAAATAACCCTACTGTAGAAGTTTCAAGCTTCCATCTACAAAAATGTGGAATTTTGTAATTTTTGCCAGAAAACAGATCACGGATGCGTGTTTATTTGTTTGTTTGTTTTTCAGGGGTGATCGCATCGACCCAGTTGTCCTAAAATGTCGCGAGAGGGCTCATTCTATCTGAAATTAAAAGTTCTAGTGCCCTTTTTAAGCGACCAAAAATCGGAGGGCACCTAGGCCCCCTCCCACGCTCATTTTTCCCAAAGTCATCGGATCAAAATTCTGAGATAGCCATTTGTTCAGAATAGCCGAAAAACTTAATAGTCATGTCTTTAGGGACGACTCAATCGCCACAGTCCCTGGGGGAGGGGCTACAAGTTACAAACTTTGACCTTTGTTTACATATAGAAATGATTGTTGGGAAGTGTACAGACGTTTTCAGGGGGAATTTTTCGTGTTGAAGGGGGGAAGGGGTTACGTGGTAGGATCTTTCCATGGATGAATTTCCATTTCATGAGAGAAGAGAACTTCCATGAAGGGGCTGCAGGATTTTCTAGCCTTATTTAAGAAAAACAATGAGAAAATAAATAAATAAAAAATGTTAGCTGGAAGTAAGGAGTAGGATTAAAACCTAAAAGGAACAGAACTTAAATAAGGGGGTTCATCTCCTCCACAATACTTCGCTCTTCACGTTAAAGTATTTTTAGTAATTTCAACTATTTATTCTACGGCCTTTGGGATTCAGGGGTCATTCCTAATGACCTTAATGATCATCCTAATTCACAGAATTATGACAAAATCTAAGCTTTAGTGTCAAGAGCGAGGTATTGACTAGGGGGCGAACCCCCTCATGTACGTAATAAAAATAAACAAATATTGAAGTTCATTACGTAAGTTAATTTTTAAGTTACGTATAGCCTATTTATTACTAATAAAAACGTTCGTAAAAAAAATAAAAGTTCTAATTGCCTTTTTAAGTAACCAAAACCGGAGGGCAACTAGGCCTCCTCCCCCACCCCCTTATTTGTATCAAAATCTTCTGATCAAAACTATGAGAAAGCCATTTAGCCGAAAAAAAAAATTATATGCAAATTTCGTTTTAAATGTTTATGTGCGGTGAGCCAAAATCAAAACATACATTAATTCAAAAACGTTCAGAAATTAAATAAAAAAAAAGTTTTTTAACTACAAGTAAGGAGGGACACTAAAACTTAAAACGGACAGAAATTATTCCGTGTATGAAGGGGTTGTCCTCTCCGCAACGTCTCGCTCTTTACGCTAAAGTTTTTATTGTTTTAAAAAGTAGAGTTGTGAGAAAGAGTCGAACTTTAGCGTAAAGAGCAAGGCGTTGGGGAGGGGACAACCCCTTTCATATACGGAATAATTTCTGTTCGTTTTAAGTTTCAGTGTTGCTCCTTACTTGTAGTTATAAAAAAACTTCTTTTTTTTATTTTCTATTTAGGGACAGGTCAAATAACTCCCTAAGCCTAAATACGCATTTCTGCTGAACTTGCAAAATTTACCACAAATATGTCTGAATATACAAAGCTGTCGACTTAGTTAACCTTTTGCCGAAACTACTCGCCTGGTGCAACTTTCTTAATTGCTACTAAATTTAAGTTTTAAAAACAAAGGAAATCTATTTTAATATTAAAACAAAGAATGAAATATCTATATCTTGTTTTCTAAAAAAAAAATTCATGGTTGCAGTAGTAGCTGCAACCTAGTAAAAAGCGAAACACAGCCCATAGTAACCAAAAGTTGAAAAACGTGTGTTAAGAAAACTACCTAGTGAAGACATATTGCCGTCTGACACTGAATCAGGAATGGTAACTGTTGTTTTGGTAAATCTTAAAAGTAAAAGTTGATTGCGAAAAGAAATTTATGGTTCTTTCAAAAAAGAGCCTGAAACCCCTTTAAAACGGTGTCAGATCGAAATGAAAAGTGCACCATTAGAAGCATAATGATTAAAGATCTTTAGTAGGACAATTAAAGTCCTTCGCCTAGAACTCCAAGGAAAATCCCTTTTTTGCATGGGTAGCACTGATGTCTCCTTTTTTTCTTTCTTTTTTTTTCACCAGCGCTAGTAAATGACCAGAACACCATAGAGATGTTTAATGGCTCATTTGAACGGAAATTAAATTGGCTAGTGCCTTTTTTAAATGACCAAAAAGATTGGAGGGAAAATAGCCCCCCTCCCTAAAAGACCCCTCCCCTTCCAAAGTCGCCACATAAAAATTTAGAGATAGCTATTTTGTTTAACATAGTTCAAAGGTCCAATAAATATAGTTTTGATGATGATATGACCCTCCATAGTCCCTGGGGAAGGGCTACACGTGGTATTGGGTGCATCGGTATCGTATTATCGGTATTGGGCGTATTGGCATCAAATATATGTTATCAAATATATCGGTGTCGGTATCCTTTGTTTTTTTGTTTTTTTTATCGGTCACTTTTTAGGCTCATTTTTAAAGCATGTCCCGAGAAGGAAATTTATTTCAATATTAAAACAAAGAATGAAAGGTCTATATCATGTTTTTCAATAAAAACAAATTTATTTTATAATATCATTTATCCTACCTACACAAAAAATGATTCGTTTCTAAGCAATGAGTGGCTTTTCTATTTAGGGACAGGTCAAATAACTCCCTAAGCCTAGAGGCGCATTTCTTTTGTAGCTGCAACCTAGTAAAGAGCGAACCACAGCCCATAGTAACCAAAAGTTGAAAAACTTGTTTTTCTGCTAGCAAAAGCTATCAAAATTTGCCACAAACATGTCTGGATACGCAAAGCTGTCTACTTAGTTAACATTTTGTGCCGAAACTACTCGCCTTGAGCAACTTTCTTAATTGCTACTAAATTTAATTTTTTTAAACAAAGGAAATCTATTTCAATATTAAGACTAAGAATTAAAGATCTACACCTTGTTTTCATGGCTGCAGCAGTAGCTGAAATCTAGCAAAGAGCGAACCACAGCCCAAAGTTTTTCTGAGGGATGTAAAGAACGAAATTAAAACTTAAAAAGAACAAAAATTATTACTTCCCGGCCTATCTAATATATATCAATAAAACTAGTGCAAATAAATTAACTGGTGATATTTCCCTATGTTTGTAGGATAACAGAAAACAAGTGCTTTACTGAAAACACAAAAGCCAAGCATCAAAAACAAGAATATTGATTTAGGACTCAAAAGTAAATACGTAGCTTTACAACAAAAAACTAATCTATAACGGTTTTCATAGTCTTACAGGAATTGAGATATCAGCAACTTTCAGTATATAATGAAAATTAATTTAAAAACTTGGGCATAAAAATAATATGTTTAAACTCATTAAACTGCATGCAAAATAATCGATTGATTTGTCAGGTAACATTTTGGTTTCACCCAATATTACTCGAAATGAAGAACGTATTAACAGTAATATGAACTCTGGAAATTCAGTTATTTCTCTCTAAGAAACGGAGAATTTCAAGTTGAGATACAAATTCTAAAGCGAGTCCGTGGTCTTAATACTATTAAGATTCCTTCAGTTCGAACCTGTCTACAAAAAAATCATGAAAACTCCTTTTCAGATCCGAAACGACAGTCAATCATTGAACTGAGCTCATTGTGTAGAAGTGATGCCAAATTAAAAAAAAAATAATAATAAAGCAACAATCTAAGAATGCTTTACTTTTATGCTGTTAAAAGTCTCCTTAAATGGTTTACATTCACTGTACCATAACTCCTACATTGTTATGTGTTTTCAGTAAAGCGCTAGTTTTTTGTAATCCTACAAACGTAGGGAAATATCACCAGTTGATTTATTTGCACCAGTTCTATTGATATATGTTCTATTAATATAAGCCATATTGATATATGGCTGGGAAGTAATAATTTTTGTTCGTTTTAAGTTTCAATTTCGCTCTTTACTTCCCCCTGAAAAACTTTTTTTTTCAATTAATTGAAGTCAGCTTTAGATGGCCAGGGCAGACCTACTTGGTTTAAAGGTAAATTGGCCCTGTTTAAATACAAATAGATAGAACAAGTACAAGTGCCATGAATAGGATTTTGTTTAAAAAATTAATGGTCAGCAAAAAAATTCGACCTGCATCGACTTAGGAACCACTTGGGAAACATGAGGCAGTTACATTCTACAAATTGATGAGCAGCAAGTATTTGTTTAGAAAAACTTCAAAAATGTGTGAATATTAGCAAAATTCAACAAAATTTCGAAATCCATGCGAGAAATGGACTTGGTTCCATTTCCATGGAAATAAAAATGGAAATGAACTTGCTCTTATTCCACTGATTTGTGATGTCTGGAAAATTGCAAGAGCTTGCTTTTTATTTATCCTTGTTTAAAGCTACACTATTCACTACCACTTATAGTGCAACTTCAAAACTTTAAACTGCAAAGAAATTTGCTTTGATTTTGTAAGGATTATGCCATCATTCTGCCATCATTCTGTCATCATTTAGTTTCGCTATGTCAGAGTATATCCATTCACAAATAACTCAGGTTTCATTCAGGCTCATCCACAGAGAAACAGAGAGTTTTCTACTAGGGCCTTTCAAGCTTAAGAACTTCTATTTACCATAAGCACCACTGCATTTTAACTTTGAGATGGAGTGTTACCACTTACTTAAATGACAGGGCAGGCCTACGCCCAGAAATAACGTGAATCAGATAATTTTTTTAAGTTTAAAGCCCCAATACAGTCAACACTATCCTCTAATGATGATAAGCGGGTGAGGTGCTATCGTCCTGGTCTCCACGTGTCATAAAATTAGTCCCTTAAAAAATTAATTGATACCGGTTCCCAAAAAAACTGGACTTTGGATACTTGTGTTGATCAAGATTATATTTGATATTTAGGTTTCTTCTCTCAGGATGTATTTCTTTGAGCTGCTTTTCGATCCCGCATAATCTTTTTTTAGTTGCATTCTCTCTTTCCAAAGCAAACATTATTGTTACGACATCCCTCCCTTCGTTCACTACTGATATGTAACACTCAAAGCTTACACAAGAGCTTAAAGAGCTATCAAAAACAAATAAATGCAATCGCGACGGAAGAGCTACAATCTTAAGGAGAATTAAGACAAACGTTTCGAAGTGTTACGGGCGGTGTATCGTCACTGCAGGAATAGTAGCGTTATATAAGAGCTTCAGCAACATTAAGCGTTCATAAGAATTTTGAGATTAAATCTACCGCTGGCAAAGGATTGATTGCATGACATTTATAAACCGCCACCAAGGAATAAGTGATTCTCTTAAAACACTTCTTAAAATTATTCAATTGTTGTAAGCTTATATATGAAATGATAGCTTAGAGAAATGATAGCTTATATATGAATCCAAAATCAGTCTTAAGGCCAAAAGGTTGTCCATGTGGCCACGACACGACTGTATGCAACAAGTAGAATCTGAAAATTTCCATTATTGCAGAATTTATTATACTAAAAAGAGGGGAAAAGATCTTACAAAAGTAATCATGGGCAAGTTCCATGCCGCAGCAACAAGTGCTTCAGAAGTGCATGTATCCTCTGGTCCAATAAATCCAATCGCTCCATTATCCCGCATTTCTGTCATCCTTTTGATGGCCAGCGAGGCGAGAGACTCCTAAATAAAATGCAAAATAGTTAGAAGCATTAGAAAATACGGAAGTTTATTCAATACAAGGTTGTCGATTTGTGGATGAGCTTTGCATAGCTTCTTATCAATTAGTTACATGTATGCAAAGACACCATTTGGGGGGAGGGGTATTCAACACCCTCTTATTGTCAAAAACTTTATAAGAAGCACAAACGAAAAATAGCCTTCAAACTAGCAATTTGTTACGATTGAGGTCCTCTCACTTGGAATAATCGTGGTCCTTGATCTTTTCAAGGACAACTTGGAACAGGATTTCTTGATATGCAACCGTCTTGACTTAAAATTTACTTGTAAAGTGTGCTTAAACGTAATTTTGTAGCTCTCGTTGATTCTTTAATTTACAAAAAACAATGGACGGATATTTAGGCAAACACAAGCGGGGAGGGGGATTTTTAGTGGTACTTGTTAATTTTTCAGAACACACACGGTAGAAAACCGGTTTCATAGCTACAAAGACAGGTGACGAGAGACAGAATGCATTGGACTTAAAAACAATTTGGGCTATATATTTCCATATTAGGGGAAGGGGTAAAGTATTTGGACAGCGTGGAGTTAGAAAACAATGCTTACTTCATAATATACAGAATAATTGTAGCTAATACATTTTGCATGTCGACCCACTACATCTTACCCACAACCCTCCTAATGTGCAAACATATCGCCCAAATTATATAAGTCCAATGCATTCTGTCATCCGTCACTTGTCTTTGTGGCTATGAAACAAGTTTTCTCAGATATTACATTAAGATCAAGAACTTGAGTGTGTTCTGAATAATTAACAGGTCCTTTTTGGCAAAGAATCTCCCCTTAGAGGATTTAAATATAATAATAACCGTATTAGTATTATACCCTACCTCCCAGCAATAGAAAAAATGACGATTATAATATTAACCTAACCGAATCCCGAATCCGAATCGAATATTAACCTAGCCCAGACTGACATTAGATTCTGACTGATGTTAAGTAACACCATGGAAGAATTCTGGTTGTTAGAAAGGTCTTACTGTTGGCAGATATGGGCTTGATTTTCAGGTTTGTTTTGGATTTCGTTTTGTAAGTCGTTATGGTTCTATTTTTTTATGTTTTAATGATTAAGAAGGATAATAGTAATATTTAAACCGGTCTAACGGATATTGGTAAATGTACCTGTCATTGTTTTCTTTGCCGAGATTATATCACCCCTCTGACTTTCTTTAAAAGCACTTTATATAATAAAAAGTTCCAATGTTTACTTCTGGGTAATGTAAATTGTAAAACAACTAATATTATTTATCTATTGGAATATAAAATCTGTCGTTTATGATACGTGGGGGAAAATATTAACAACATGTATATGATATTTTCGGGACATAAAAGTACAATTAACGGGAAAAAACTAATAATTATCTAGTGCAACACTGTAATAATTGTACTTACTCTTTAACTATTCTAACTATTACGACTTTAGAAAATCTGGATTTAAATAATTTAACTAAAGAAGAGAAAAATAATAAATTGCATAAACGGAAGATTATTGAATCCATGCTCTTGGTACAACTTATCTTTTTGGGCTGAATGGTCGAGTTGCTAAATATGGAGACATGCCTTATGTCATTATTAATTGTATAAACGGATTAACGGATCATCTCTCTTTTAATCACCCCATTAAACGTAAAAATTACATAGGAAAAAAAATATTGATTTAAATAATTATTTGATGAATCTGTGCCAGCTATTTGAATCTAATGGTATGGCTAGTACAATAAAATGTTTAAATAAGTTACCAAGGAAAAATTTAATGAAATTATTTTGGATTGTGAATAATAATAAATATAATCCAATAAAAATAATAAAATTGATTTTTAATAATAAAAATTGAATGTAATTCAAAAATTAAATCTTTTATGATACGGTGTGTATTTTTGCTAAAACTAAATGTGTTTCAAATTATAGAAAATCTGAGAAGAATGTTAATAAGGAAAAGAGACTATATCTATAAAATTTAGTAGTAAAAAAATAGAGGATATAAATTTACGTGGAGTTTTATACCAGCAGGAGGTGAAACATGTCCTTCCTAATAATTTGAATTAAGAATAATCCAATTATAACACATCAGTTCTCGAAAATGTTAGGGCAAATGATCTTTAATTATAATTTAATACTTAAGAAATTTGATAATGATAGTAATTGCAGACCTGTTTGTAATTGCGAGCAATTTTTATCGTTTGCAAATCCAACTTACGAACATATTATGACAGGTAATTTGGCAAAAATAAAGCAACTTTATATTCAGAGTATAAAGAAAATGGGGGCTAAATTCCGTCTGTCTAATCATATAAAACCCTCAAATATTCTTAGTGGCTAATATAATGATTTAGATTTATTTGTTGGTAAATGGTGCAAAAAAAAAGAAAATTAATCAAGATAGTTTTCAGAATTGGAAAAAGTAGAAAATAACTAAAGTTAGAAATACGATTTATACTAATGCAAACAATCTTAATAATGGCGCAATATTTTATAATGCTAGATAAAACAAGCAATCGCTAATATACAGAATGAATTTGTAATTAGAACTGTTGATAAAGCTAATAATAATTTTGAAATAATTTGTCAGAGACACTATTGTGATATTTTATCCAAGGGTTTACGTAATGAAAATTAAATATATTAAGTAATATAGAATAAATTAAATAAATATTTAATATAAAATAAATAATATAAAATTACTAAGTAATATAAAATTACGCGTTGATTATATATGAGAAGGTTCAAGACGAGAATAATAGTTTAATGGAAAAATAGAAGATATACTTACTTAAAAATTTAATAATAAAATTAATTATATAAAAATGTTCCTTTTTTGTACTGGACGGCAAAATTTCATAAGAATCCCCCTAAACCACGCTTTATTGCTGGTGCAGTCAGGTGCCCAGTAAGAGTTGCGGCGACTGACCTGTCGTGTATTCTAGGGGAAATTAGAAATAAACTTAAGGTATATTGCTGGGGAATTAAAAAAAATTCTGATTTTAATCCGTATTGGAGTGTCATTAATTCATAACAAGTAAGAAAATTAACGCTTATAATAAGAAGGCTAGATAGACTAACTTCTTTAATAGTACTATTAGTTCAAGATGCTATAGCTTGGACATGATAAACGATTTACTAGAATTTGTTCTTTTTAATATTTTTTATAAAGTTTGATGGTCATCTTTGTAAGCAAATTATTGTAATTCCTAAGGGGGGTAATGCCAGTCCATTTGTTCCAAACTTGTTTTAAGCCAATTAGAGTACGTGTATATGATTAAAAAAAAGAACCCAGCTAATGTTAAATATTTACTTTCAAATAAAAAACTTAGATGATCTTCTGATGATAAATTGTGAAGAGTTAATGGATATTTCAAACAATATTTATCCACCGAGTTAATTCAGGAACCGAGACATGGATAAGGTAATTCTGACCACTTTTTAGATTTAGATATTAATGTTTTGCATAATAATAAATTAGTTTTTTTAATATATAATAAACCGGATGGTTTTAATTTTGAAGTAGTCAATTTCCTATCCCTTAAAGCAATATACATTCAAATATCACATTCAGCTTTAAAATATTCAGCTTTATCAAATATTCAGCTTTATCAAATATTCAGCTTTATCAAATATTCAGCTTTATCAAATATTCAGCTTTTTTTCCCAACTTTTTAGATATGCAAGAATTTGTAGTAACTACTTGGATTTTAAAAATAGAAGTCAAATACAAATACTTAGTCATAGATTAATCTTAAGAGGTTTTTCCGCCAATAAACTTACTTGGTAATTCAGAAAACTTAGTTTTAGATACTAATCTTGGAAATAAATATAATAAAAGTTATCACAAAATATTTTTCCCGTAATTTTTTTAAATTAGGGTAAGTTTCAACTCAAGCAGGTGTTTGTTACCAGTGGGTAGGGTGAAATAATTTCTTGGGAGGTTTTGCATGAAAGTGAAAGGGGATTTTTTGACGAATGGTTGTTATGCAAATAGGAAGGTAAATTGGCCAGGATGGTATTCTTTCAGATTAGTGTATAAACTATTTCTGTTTAGTTCTTGGTGAATGGTGTTGATGAAAGCTGCTCAAAATTGGATATATATATATATATATATATATATATATATATATATATATATATATATATATATATATATATATATATATATATATATATATATATACATATATATATATATATATATATATATCTTCAACGCCCCGCTCTTTACGCTAAAGTTTCTTACTGTTTTAAAAATAGAGTTAAGAGAAAGAGTCAAACTTTAACGTAAAGAGGAGGAGGAAAAACACCTTTCATATACAGAGTAATTTCTGTTTGTTTTAAGTTTTAATGTTGCTCCTTACTTTCATTTAAAAAAACTTGTTTTTTATTTAATAGTTAAAAGAAACGGAAATCAAAATAAAGGAATAAGCGAAACCTAAAACGAATAGAAATTCAAATAAAAAACCCAAAATGAACCTAAGAAATCAGAAATTCACAAAAAGGCGTGGCGCTGAACCCCTCCAAAAAACAAAGGCTAGATGGTTAATTTCTACTTTATTAAAAACAAAAGGTATTCTGAATAATTTTTCATTTCTCTTTATAACACTGAAAAGTTCCAAATCGCCAGTAATAAAACTTAAAGTAATTCCTTTTTTTATGCATTAACATATTTGAAAAACAAATTTAGTTTTACAAGTAGCCAACATTACAGAATAAATTTCATTCAATATAATCTTCTTTTTAAATCTATTCCGTACAAGTGTATAGAAAATCAGTTGACAAATGACTAGAACTAGTCAGAACGCTTTAGAAAATACCAGTTGATGTTTTAAAAGTTTATTTAGGGATCAATCTTTTATGCTTTTGAAGGAAATGCAATCAAAATAAAAAAATTTGTGAAAAAAAATGTATCCTTTTGAAATAATAAAATTGAAGGCAACATCTGTTTTTATTCTAAGGACATACTTTTTTTATTCCCAGTAAACTTGATTACTAATCTATTCTGAATTTGGAATTCTATTCTGTCAAACAGTTCGTGTTAGCAATACTGTGAGTAAGGAGCGACTCGGCTCAATATTGAACAAAACTCTAAAATACAGAATTTTGGTAAAAGTTTATACATCACAATAATTGGCTTTTTATGCTGATTCCAAATATATAAAGTCCATTAAGTTTATTCTAGCCTTCAAAAGCTACAACCCTGAAAAAACTGTCTGGTTTCAAAAAAGTTCGGAACACCCACAAACAGTCAAGCGACCTTAATGAGAATCACACCGTCAGATTCAGCACATAAGAGAACCCTACTGTAGAGGTTTCAAGTTCCTTTAGACAAGTTTTTTAATTTTTTTTTTTTGCCAGAAGAAAGTTCACGGATGGGTGTTTTTGTATTTTTTTTTTTTTTTTTTTTTTTTTTCCAGAGGTGATCGTATCCAACGAGTAATCCTAGAAGATCGAGAGAGGACTTGTTCGATCAGAAATCAAAAGCTCCAGAGCCCTCTTTAAGCAACCCAAAATAGTGAGAGGGGGCAATGCCCCCCTCCCACGATCCCTGTTCCCAAAAGTTATCCGATCAAAATTTTAAGATAGCTATTTGATTCACAATAATTGAAAATTTCATTAACTATGCCTTTGAGGATGACATGACCCTCCATAGTCCCTGGGAAAAGGGCTGTAAGTTGCAATTTGTCCATTTACTCATATACGTTATTTATTACTGGGAAATGGACAATACATTTTATGGGGTTGGGAGGAATTTTATGCGGGTAGGGGGGGAGGGCATGGGAAAATTTTTTGGTGGGAGGAAAATTTCCAAAGGAATTCTCCAAGGCAAATTTTACACGGGAGAGAGGGAAGTGGATTTTCAGGCAGTATTTGAAAAACAGTCCGAAATTCAATACATATAAAACAAGTCTTTTCAACTGAAAGTAAGGAGCAACATTAAAACTTGTTCCCTTTTTTTCAATTCAAAAATCAACGGACTCGGTCGAGGCCTTCGGCCTCGACCTCGTACAAAAATTATTCAGTACATGAGGGGGACTGCCCCTACCTCAACCCTCAATCCTTACCTTGAAGCTTGACTTTTTGTCCCATTTCTTTAAGAAAGACTGTTTAAACGCAAGGGTTGTTGAATTTTAATGAACTGTATTTTTAAAGAACTTAAGACTTCAGCGTAAAGAGTGAGGGCTGAGGAAGAGGCAGCCCTCCTCATATACGGAATGATTTCGTTCGTTTTGATGTTGCTCCTTACTTCTAGTTGAATAAAACATGTTTTTATTTAATAGTAAATAAAGAACACACTATCCGAAGCATATATCGTTTTCAGTAAATGACATTTCAGCCTTTGAGGGTGTAGTTGCGTAAGTTTCTGTTTGTTTTATAGTAGACTTAATTGTTGATTTTAGTTTCTGTTTGTTTCGGGTTTTATTTATCCATTCATAGTGAATTCTGTTCGTTTTTTTATTCATTTTAACTTCCGTTCGTTTCTCGTTCCATTTTTTCACTCAAAATAATTTCTGTTCGGTTTAGATGTAACTTATTAAATAACTTTATTTCGCTCGTTTTTGGTTTTAATATTGCTACTTTGCTTTGAAAAACTTTTTAGGAAAAGGTTTTTAAATCAATCTTGAGATATGCATAGAATAGGAAACAAGTACAACTTGGGGATCCATAAAAAAGTTTATTTTTACATTTAATATATTCTGTGAATAAGATGCTTCCAAGAAGTTCCGATAAAATAGTTCGTGATAAAAAAAAAAACGGTTGGTGAGCACTGACGCAGCTCAATACTAACCGAAACCTTTAAAGATTAGAGTAGATACATCAGAAGAATCGAATTTTAATGCTTATTCCAATTATACTAAGTTTAAATATTTAAATTGGATAAACCCGTCCAAGTTAACAGCCTGAGAAAATTTCCCCAAATTTTTGAAAAAGTAAGAAAACTTCCCCGAAAATTCTCATGGCCTTAATAAAAAAAAAACACCATCAGTTTCAACCTATCAGAGAGACCTACTGCGGTGGTTTCAAGCTCCTATATACAAAAATGTGGAATTTTGCATTTTTTGCCAGAATATAGATCACGGGTGCGAGTTTATTTGTTTTTTTTTTTTTTTTCAGGGGTGATTTTGTCAAACCAGTGATTCTAGAAAATCGGGTGGGCTCATTAGATCGGAAATCAAAAGTTCTAGTGCTGTTTTTAAGTGACCAAAAAGATTGGAAGGCAAATAGCCCCCCTGCCACGGTCCTTTTTCCCAGAAGTTCTTCCCGACCAAAATTGTGCAATATCAGTATCCATTTTGTTCGGCATAGTTTAAGGTATAATAACTATTCTTTTGGGGATAACATGACCCCACACCTGGATAAATAGCTGTAAGTTACGAAATTTGCCCATTGTTTACGTGTAGTATTTCGTATTGGAAAGTATATAGATGTTTTTTTTCTTTTGGAGGGAGTTTTCCACGGAGAGGATTTTCCGTGAAAAAAATCCGCAGCAAAAATTCTCCATAGGAGAATTCGCGGGATAAATTTTCCGGGGGGTAAAATTTTCCAAGGAGAAGGGAGGATTACCGGCACGGTTTGAATAACAATCCGATATGGAAGTCTTTTCAAATGAAAGTATGCTAAGTAGAATTATTAAGGTGTAATCTTGCGCAAGAAATCTTCCACAGGGAATTTCCAGCGAGGATAGTAATGTACAAACGGGGGGAATTTCCCACGGGGATATTTTATGCGTGAGAACCTCTAGGTGGAAGAAGTTTCCGTGGAGGAAATGAGTTTTCAATGGATGAATGATAAATTTAAGTTTTAATGTTACTCCTTACTGTCAGTTGAAAAAAAACTTGATTTTGTTTATTTAATTTTGAAAATGAAGGAGAGCAGGAAAAGGAAGTTGGCGCTCTGTATCATTCATCTTGAAATCTTAGGTGGGACCTACAGTTTGAGCTGAACCATTAAACAATACTCACATAAGAATTTCGTGACCCTTAGGCATGTAGGCTACTCATAAATTTATTGCGAGGAAGGGGAGTAAAATTTAACAGGGGGGGGGGGAATAAAAACAACGCAAAAAAGGTGAGTTGTGTGAAAAATATAAGAGACATAAATATTAAGAAATATTTCATAAGACATGTGTTTATATATAAATAAACTTATGCATGAAAAAAATATTGCCCGCATTAATACTGTTTACACTGGCTCAGCGGCCGTGTATCACGATGACGCACCGTTTGTAATTAAGCAGTCCGGGGTCTCAAACCTATTTAGTTTTTGGGTCTTTTAGGCAGACCATGCTTTATTGGCAAATGAAATTATATGCACAACAGAGCCTAAAAAGAGGTTCCTTACCTAAAGTTTGGGATTTTAGGTTGAGATCAATCCTTTCCAATAATGGATCCAAATTGAGGCCAATCATTTTAATAGGATATTCACGTGTACTAGGTTTTATTTTTTAAAGAATTTGTATTACTTTAAAGTATTCTATTAATTCGTAGTCCAAAATAGAGACTATAGCGCTAGCTACATCTTGGCACTTGTAAAATCTCGTTATGAATAGATCTTTACCGAAAGATGTAAGCATTTGGTTATTTTATCAGCCTCGTTTTAGGAGAGAAGCAAGTTGGTATGGGGAGGAGGGTGGTTACCAATTTACCTTTCCCCTGAAATTTTTGTCCAACTCACCAACGTAACAAAAATGCATATAAAAGGTTTTTGATGCGTCTTTGATGTTTTTAGAATCCCCCTCCCCCTAAAGGAAAATCCTGGACAGGCTCTTTGAAATAAGTGAAACTGAATAAGTATTTTTGCTTGGGCTGCAGATTCATTCCCAAAAGCATTAATCACCTAGCACATAATACACCCAAATTAATAAAAGCTTACTGTCCTTGAGGGGGTTGAGGGTGGTAGGTTAATTGAAAATGTCCTTCCAGCATTAACTTGTGCTATAGATCCGACCTAGAATTTTATCTATATCTTAGAAAACTTCTTGATTTTCCCTTATTAATCCGGGACTGTCTTCTTTGTTTTTCTTTTCGTTTGTAACCCCTGTTCTGTGATCGGTCTCCTCAGTTCCAATTTATAATGGCTCTTTTTTTAGCATTATCTTTGATATGAAGTCGATTTTTACTATTATCTTTTCTCTCTCTTCTGCTTTGCTAGTTTCATTAATTTCTTATTTCTGTTTGCTGTTGAGAAAGGACCTCACAATTGTTCCCAAAATATCTTGGTGTATTTTTTTTCTTTTCTTTTTTTTTTACTGTCGAAATAAAATATCTTATATGACCCAAAATTTCCTTTGCACGACCATTTTAAAGATGGAGTGGCCATTCATTGGTACAATTTGATAGTATTGAAGCAGCATAAACGGTTATGATATCAAACTACAAAGAGTTTTGGGTGAGAAAACACAAATTAAAAAGTTAATAAATAAACTCAAACTATAGTTTAAATTTGTTTATGATTTACTCCACATCAATCCTCCAAATAATTCTAGTGTTTGCAAATACATATAAATACATTCGAATTGCTTCTACTGGGGGATGATTCCAAATATCATTTGTTAGTTGCATGTAATTTTATGATAAATAATCCCGCGTAAAAGCTTCCTGGTTGTAAATGCGAGTAAATTACGAGTTAGGTTCATTGCCTAACACTGGTACAGGTTATGTTGGACATTTCCTCAGAAACCCACTACAATGACTCTTGAACCAACTATCAGGGTCTCGCGCCGTCTGAAAGGGCCCCACGCCACCATTAAAATGAACAATTGATTTTCGTAATTGTGAAATGTTCTTAACAATTCCAGTAAGTGTTGATTCTGGAGAGAGATCATTTTCCAGGATAAAACCAGTAAAAAAAACTATCTGATATCAACAATAAATCAGGACAGACTAAAAGTTTAGCAATTATGTTGATTGAAATAAAGAAGACACAAGGAAAATAGATTTTAAAACCGTTTTAAAAGCATTCACACACACACAAAATTTGAAATATCTAAATTGATGGACCCATATTCGGTGATGTAAACATCAAAAGGCATTTTCAGCAGTTTCGTAATATCTAGGGAACAGAAATGTAAATTAATATAAGCACAAAATCAGTACAAAGAAGAACAAAAGAGGACAAAATCGTAAGCTCAAAATGAACAAACTGGACCATCCAACGAGACAAGAACAACACAACGACCTGAGAAATATAAATGTAAGACGGTTGATAATGAACAACGTAGACCATCAAAAGTGACGAGACCAATACAAGCAGCTAAGGCAAAAGGCACTGAAAAAATGTCTGAAGTAATGATAAACGAAAATAAAGATCAACGAGATATGTAGTTAGAATACTAGTGAAACGGTCAATTAGAACAAGTCAAAAACGAAATTGAATAACATAGAAATATGCAGTTAAAAGATAAGTGGCAGCGAGAATCACAACGACTCAAAAACGAAAGTAAAGACCAAAAAAAATATGGGGTTACAAGACACGAGACAGTGAAGATCAGAACGAAACAAAATAAAAATTAAGAACAGAGAAGTGTTTGGTTAGAAAATATATGACCACGAGAACAAAGAAGCATGCAGTTAGAAAATTATCAGCAGCGAGAATCACAAGCAACAGTAGGAATCAGAACGTGTCAAAGATGAAAGTAAAGAGGAAAAAAATGTCATGTTAGGACAACAGCACCATTACAATCTTCGTTGCCAATAAATTATGGCGTAAAAGACAGTAAAAAGATACAAAGATGCCGTAAATTACGCAAATGTTATTTACAAGTATTTGGGACCCTTCAACACTATATGTATTCACTATGGAGTCCTTCATTCTCCCCCAGGAAAAGTAGCCAACAAAGCTAATTTATCTGGGGACTACTGCCTGCCTGGTCGAATTGCATTCTTGCATGAACAATTTCCAAATGTATTTGTTTGGCCTTTTATAGGATATCACTTGCTCTCTAAAGAGTTTTACAAACAAATACTGAACTAGAACTCGTGTTTTGCTTTAGCTTCATTCAATTTAAGCGATGATCGAACCAAAAATAGTCGTAGTGTTTTAAGCATTAACATATCTAGACAAATTTATCACAAAATCAGTGTAGCGACACAGCCAACACAGACACCTGAAGGTAATTTTGAATCACCTTCATTTTCACCTTGATTTTGAATATATATATATATATATATATATATATATATATATATATATATATATATATATATATATATATATATATAGTAAAATATTTTGTTAGATCATTTTTACTTAAATTTTAGTAAAAAGAACCTTTCCCCTAAGTCCCTATTTAAGAAACATAATGATTTATTTTGAGTCTAATCTCGATTGATTGCCGAACCACCTTTTTTATCCCCAAATCATTACTTGTGAGAAAAGACTTTTCAAAAAGTATTGTTTGGCTCGGGTTATCAAATATATAATTAGCTAAAGCAGAATCAAGGGAGTTATTAGAACTATTAGACATTCATGCTAATTAGCTGTCTTCTTTATGCTGGTGTAGCCGTTTTTCAAGATTTTAATGAGTTCTGTCAACATAGTAATTGCCACAGTCATATGGTATTTGATAAGCCCCTCTTTGGCAAGTAATTGGGTTTTATCTCTACCAGAGATTAAGAAATTTGCGATTTTAAAATTATTAGTGAAAACTGGATACAGATTATTTTTTGCGCAAACATTTTTAAATTTTATGTGATTTTCGGGATGAACGGAATATAGATTGTATTTGACGGCCTGTCAGGAGCCTAATATTATTAAACATCTTTGGATGTACGGGAATGTGTTTTAGTCTATGGTTAAATTGTATTATTGACAAAAGAAATGGGGTATCCGTTACCAAAAAGAATATCTCTTATAAAATTTATTCCTCCTTTTATGTGCGAATTGGAGCGAATTCAGGGCACGACCAATGAGAAAAGTTACAACTGCTCTTTCAACTTGCGGAGGGTGATTTGAATTAAAATGAAAATATCTATTGTTTTTCGTTGGTTTTCTATAGATAGTAAAATCAATTTTATCAGTATTACGAATAATTAACACATCTAAAAACAGTAATTTATTTTCAATTTCTAGGGTAAACTGCAAATTTCTATCATAAGTATTAGGATCATCAAAGAAACCCCGAAGCTCAATTTCCCCATAATTTTAAAGTGAACTACGTCATCCATGTAGCAGTCCCAATAGACATATTTATAAAAATAAGAATTTAATGCCCAATTTTCTAGGTTCTTGACATAAATATTTGCCAGTAGCCCGAATAAAGGCGCTCCATTGATAGTGCCCTGATATTTGCTCCGATTCGCAAATAAAAGCAGAAATAAATTTCATCAGAGATATTCTTTTTTAAGGTTTTTTAATTGTTGCGAATCCCTTGTTAAAATATATGCCAATATTTTTTGCAATTACCAGCCAAAGGGCCTCGGCACTCGGCACGCGGCAGGCTTCTATATATGGATTCTCATTGTCACTTGTCTTCTAACCGCTGACAATTTGTTGTCTTTTCATACTCTTTCAAAGTCTTTTCAAACTCTTTTCAAACTCTTTTCAAAGACATTTGATCATTGAAGCTATTCTGATTTCTAACAACGATATGTACTAAGCTTCAAACTTTTGGTTTTCAATTTTAAGGTTTTTGAATTTTTGCAATCCCTTGCCAAAATAGAGAATCATCATTTTTAATAATCGTAAATTTTTTTAGGAGGGCCTTTCTATTGTAATTATGTAACTGATGGCCTTCAAAATGTTTTCTTTCTTAAGGCTTTTGAATTGTGGTAATCCCTTGTTAAAATATACATAAATATTTTTGCAATTTCACTTTTTTGCTCTTTACTCGATTTAATGCCTTCATACTGTTATCTTTTCAAAGATGTTTGATTATTGAAGCTAGTCTGATTTCTATCAAAGATATATACTAAGCTTGAAACTTGTGGTATTCATTTTTATGAGTTTCAAACTGTTGTAATCCCTCTTCAAAATAGAGTCCAGTGCATTCAATCATTCGTTATTTGTCTTTGTGGCTATGAAACCGGTTTCCTTAGATCTTACATTCTGCAAACTTCTCGAGTGTGTACTGGTTAATACGGAGGTACCAAGAATTCCAAAATACTTACTTACATCGATCAAAAATATGATTGAAAAACTGGAAATATCAAGGAGACACACTCGTGCCTCTATAAAGAGGCGACACACGACAATGTTAAGCGATCTTCTGTTCCAGTGGTCGCAGAGGGATGGGGAGGGATGCATTTCGTAGCCCGAGCTCCAACTAAGAAACCTCCCAAATTTCATCCCCCTCCAACTTTTCCTTCATGGGGAAAATCTGGCCGAAAGTTTCGACCCGTCAACCCCAGCCCCCCTTTAACGTTGTCCGATCGGGCTGAAATTCACAAGTTAAGGTTCCCTAGGGCCCAGGAGCTTATCCACGAAATTTCAGCTCGATCCGATAACTCCTTCCCTGTTTTCTAGAAACCACGCATAGGCACTTAAATTTCATTTTCTTTTTTTCCTCGACGCCTACAGGTCACAGCCGACATCGGATCTGGGTGTACGAGGACTCATTCGATGCGGAATTCTCCGAGTAATTTTCCTGGAAAGTTTCGTAGGAAAATCTTAACCCCCCGAAAGTTTCAACCCCCAACCCCCCCCCCCCCCCCTTTTAACGTTGTCCCATCGGGCTGAAATTCACAAGTTAAGGTCCCCTACGGCCCAGGAGCTTATCCGCGAAATTTCAGCTCGATCCGATAACTCCTTCCCTGTTTTCCAGAAACCACGCATTAGCTACTTAATTAACGCATTTCTCTCCATAAGAGCCCATGTTAATTTGAAATTTTTAAAAGTTATTGAGAAGTTATATTTACACGCATGCAAGTGATTAGCTCAGTCGGTAGAGCGCGGGACTTTTAATCCTCTGGTCAAGGGTTCAAGTCCCTGACGGGCGATTTTTTTAACAACATCAAAATAAAAGTGTATAATTTTGATAACACCTGGACAGCTTATCAATTGAGAGATAACAGAATATTAGCTTCTTATGAGCAAAAGAAACATTTCGGTCATTCTATCTATTTTTTTTTCTATTTTATACAATGATTTAAAAGCGGGGGGGCGGCAGCCACTCAAGTTCCTCTCCTAATTCCTGTACGAGGAGTACAGGAATTATTAAATTACATCCACCATGGATTGTAGAAAACCGTACAGAAATAATATGAAAAAAACTTCGTTTTCTTAAAGAGTTAAAGAGGCTGCGTCCCAAAGTCGAACCTTAAAACGTACAGGAATTAGAAGAGGCAGTTGGGGGGCTGCCGCCCCCCAAACCCCCAGCTTTTAAAGACTCTTTTGTACAGGTTTTTTGTTTTTTTGCTAACCCCCCGCTCTTGGCTTCGGAAAGGCCCTCTTTTAATTAACAAAAAATTGAAATGAATGAATAATGGAATAACCTCGAAAAATATTAAACACAAGAGGACAGGAGAACCATTGCGCCGAAACTAGTAATTAGTAACAATGAAGTCCCCCCACAAAAAAAACCTGTACAAAAGAGTCTTTAAAAGCTGGGGGTTTGGGGGGAGGCAGCCCCCCAACTGCCTCTTCTAATTCCTGTACGTTTTAAGGTTCGACTTTGGGACGCAGCCTCTTTAACTCTTTAAGAAAACGAAGTTTTTTTCATATTATAGTGAAAGAAGTGAAGATAAAGGTTCTCCCGCTGGAAAATATGTTAACTAGGATTATTTTGTATATTAAGAAGTAAGAATTGGGTTCTTATCATGTCTCCTTATGTACGGACTGCTCATGCATTTACATCCTTATGTCATTCCTAAGAACACTTTACTTTAGACCCAGCCCCTCCCTTATAGTCAAGCATATAGCCCAAATTATATAGGCTATTCTCCCTGATTTTCCCGTCAACTGATGTAGTCAGGTTGTTTATTTGCAGTTAAATTAATTTAAAAAAAAACAGTCACGCATCGAAAATTCATTGAGAATGTATAATTTTGACTGTTCAGAATTTCTTAGCGTTTCCTTCTAGAGAGGCCAGTCCCTAAATCCGTACCTTTTAAATGGCGTAATTTTGTCAAAAGCCTTGGGGGGGGGGCAAAGTTTGAGCCAATTTTCATAACTTAAGTGAAAATGACAGTGAAAACTGAAAAATGAGCCATATAGTGGTTGATGCTTGAATTATGCTGGCTTATCTAAGCTTTGACAAGATTTTTGAAGAAACTAAATTTTGGCTAGGAGGTAAACTGGGGTTTGTTAGGGAGGCAAACCAAGGTCTTGGAGGAGCAGCTCCCCCCACTGACCCATAGCAAATTACACCCCTGTCCGCAATACATCACAATGCTCTCAATTTAAAATTCTAGACTACCTTTTCTTGGCTCCCTATGTCAGCGGCATAGAATTTCAAAGTTCTTCCCGGCAAAAGACTCGGGTCAGCGTTCACAGCTTCAACGGCCAAAGTCAAAGCACCCACAGCCACTTTGTTTTTGATATAAGATGTCAAAAATCCAATAGTTATATCCATAAGATTCTCGTCACTTCGGTCACATTTTCTAATCATGTTATTCTCGTGTTTATGATGTGCAACTTCTTGACATTTTTCATCCGTTTCAAATGAAATATTTTCATTTTCATAATCAAAATTCAAAAAGTCAGAATAGCTTTCCCAATCGGAAAAATACTGTTGACACAAAATGTGATCCAATGTTAATAATACGATCAACAGTTGCATAACTCTACATATCCTTATTATGAAACTTTTCTGGCGGTTGGATTTATCTTACACCAAATGCCAAGAATCACTTTTAATTGTAATTTCAGACAATATTTTCTTCGGTTTTGACAGATAATGTTATTCCGCAATCGAGACAACTGCTGACAAACACAATGACAAGTATCCCTCTTCGCCCGTAAACTAATGACCAACTTAAGCGTAAACAATATTACACACTTCAGCTAGTGGGCCAATGTGCCCTTCAAGAGTAGGGCCAGTATTTTTAGGGCCCTCTTCAACGTAATTGAAGCTTGATGTAAAAAAAAATGTCTTGTATTCGCTCTCTTTACTCTTAGAATAAAAACTTTAGAAAGACTAGATGGAATGGATATCTCAAACTAGGCGATCAGCTTAATTGTAAAATTAAAGACAGGAGAAATTCCGATCGTGCACCATCGCAAGAAGCTATATCCAAATGGGAGTCAAATAACAGACTATAAAGTTCTCCAAATTTTACTTTTTACTACCTTCATATTAAAGTCTGGTAATATTTCTAGATACAGAGGTTCCAAAATGCCGCGTCTGACTTTAAACTCTATGCTATCTATCTTCAAGATGTGCCAGCTTTTGCATAAATCCTTAGTGTGTCAGTGTAATTTTTATTTTGAGATAAGACTTACTTCTACACAACTTATGGTTTCACAATTAACAGCCTTCGAAATTTCCTTTGTATTCTTTCTTAAGGTGATAGTTCGTTAAGACACAAAGTAATACTGAATCAAACAAGATGTTCATTCAAGTTTTTATAAACCACTAACTTGGTGAGAGAACTTTGTCCACACCTTTTTACTCGTCCACGGCGACGCGTAAATGACTTGAAAGCCAAAGTCTAAATCTTAGGAGACAAAAATTTCCAAAAAGAAGAAATTGGTCTTGTCAAATCTGTTTTGAGATTGTCACTCTGGTACAACTATGGGAGAGATATGGGTTACTAAGAGCGCAGTTCCCTTTTTTAAAAGGGGCCGTGGGTCGCCAAATTTATTGTAACAATATTCGATCGTGATAAAACCAAATCAGTTTTAGAGCCAATAGAACCTTTACAAGCTTTTTATAGGAGTTTTGTGCCACCAAAGGAGTGTTTTGGAGGAGGATGTATCCCTTAGCTTCGTCTTCCCAAAGTGCTTACTATGCATGTAATAAACAAGAAACAGGGCCGTTCCTAAGGTTTGTGGCGTTTGTGGCAAAATTAATAACGGCATCCTCTAAAATAAAAAAAAGCCCCAGCCACATCGTTCCCATAGCTTCGGCGCCTAGGGCAGCTTGCACCAGTCATCCTTCTTTAAACATCCCTACCTACAAAGGTGAAAAATTACTTTGCTTAATAGCAAATATTGTAAAGAGCAAATTTAAACTAGCTCAACTCAGCTTATTTAAGATTAAATAGAAAATCAAATTTTTCAACTGAAAGTAAGGAGCAAGCAACATTAAAACTCAAAAAGGACAGAAATTATTCCGTATATGAGGGAGTTTCCTCCCCCCTCCTCGAATCCCCACTCTTCACGATAAAGTTTTTTAATACTTTAAAAATACTTATTATTCTACTTAAACAGTTCTTGGGTTTCAGGAGTCGTTCTGAAAGAACTGGACAAAAAATCAAACTTTAGCGTAAAGAGTGAGGTAATCAGGAGGGGGTAGCTCCCCTCATATATAACTTCGAATAATTTTAGTTTCTGTAAGTTGTACGGTTGCTCCGTATCTTCAGTTGAATTTTTTTTTTTTTTTAATTTAGTTTGTGATCAAATAATTTGGAAAATCCACCTCTTGCCCTCCAATAAAAAACTCTTTGTAAAATCCCACCATGGAAATTTTTTCCTATTTAAAACTTTCCCACCTCCCCCCCTAAGACAATTAAATTCTTTCTGAAAATTCCCACTTGAATATATCCTGCGGCCCATTCCACCTAGAAAATATTCCTTGGCCTACTTTCATCTAAAAGCAGCTTTTTAATTTCTAATCACTTTCAAATAATTCCAGCCCCCCCCCCCTCTCTGGAAAAGAGTTCACGGAAATATCTCCTCCTCTATGGAATATTTCTCACGCGGAAGATTCCCCGTGGAGAATTTCTCTCACAGAAAATCTCCCATGGGGAATTTTTCCCGCAGAAAATCACCCCTCTTGGAAAAGTCCGCCAGATAAGTCCAAACCCGCTGAAATTCCCCCTCGACAATTCCCCAGATAATCTGCACATGTAAAAATGAGTTGCTCAAGAGAAAGTAGGACAAATAAAATAGAAAAATCTTGTTTAGGAATTCTGCCAAAGTACCTGGTGTAAAGTTTTCCTGGAAAGTTCATCCCTGAAAACTTCCTTCCTCATGGATAATTTTCCATGTAGAAAATCCCCCTTATAAAATGCCCTCCCCTGTAGAAACATCTTCCTTCGAAAAAGGTATGTTTACTTCCCAATAACAAATACTATATGTAACCAAAAGACAAATGTAATAACTTAAAGCCCTAGGGGGTTATGTTTTCCTCAGAAGCATGGTTATTGAACCCTTCAACGATACTGAACATAAAGTCTACCTCAAAATTTTCACCGGAGGACTTTGGAGGGGAGGGAGTGAAAGCGGACTAGATGCATCCAATTTCTTAGGCTACTTAAGAAGAGCATTTGAAATTTTAATTACGGCTCAAATGAGCCTTCTTCCGATCTTCTAGAATCATTGATTCGACACCATTACCCCTGAGAAGAAATAACAAACAATAAAAGTCGCATCTGTGATTCTTTCTTCTGGCAAAAAATGAAAGATTCCACATATTTGCATATTGCAGTTTGAAAACTATACAGTTGAGTTCACTGATTCGCTGAATCTGATGGTGCGACTTTCATTAAGATTCCTTGACTTTTTAGGGTATTCCCCTTTTTTTGAAAATCAGGCAACATTTCTAAGACACTTAGCTATCCATAGATAGCATTAAACTTTATGACTTTTATATATCTGGAATGAGCATGAAAAATCAATTCTTTTTATGCATCTATTGTTGTGAAAATTACACTATTAGGATTTCGGTGGCTATTGAGTCGAGTCGCTAATTGGGCTTGCTTAGAGTTTGTTACCGCAAACTGTTTGATATTAGGTTTAGAACAAACAGAAATTATTATGAATGAGTCAATGAAATCTAAAACAAACAGAAATTGCAGTCAGCATTGAAGTCAAACTTAAATCGAACATAGATAACGACCAATATGTTTTACGATAAATATGTATACTGTTGCCCCTCTCCCCACTTTCGAAACCCAAAAGGCTGCCCTATAACCTACCTGTATCAGGAAACAAAATAGGCCCATATTTATTGCTTAAATTTGAGATTCTGTTTTGCCAATTGAGGTTTCTAAGGAATAACTTTAATCGGAGAAAACGGGAACGAAATAAGATTTTTTTTTTTTTTTTTTTTTTTTTACAGCATAACTGGATTTATCTTTCCAAAGACTTTTAAATGGAGTGATTTTGTCTTTAAAGATTTGAGTACTTTCCTTTCCTATCGCATTTTTATTAAATTACAAATGTTACTTTAGCCTTTTGAAGGTTTCTCGAGTTAGCAACCCCGCTCATGCTCCTTGTGATTTTTATTTGTTTCAAGTTAGACTTTATTATCAAATGTTTTGCTCAATAAATTGTTCCAAGCACAGTATTACGAATTGATACTTCGGCAAGTTGTAGTGAATTATTTTTTCATTTGGACAAAAAGGACTTAAAAGGAGAATTGACCTGATGAAAATTAGGCCTTTTTAAAAATTAAATTTAAAAAAAAAACAAAAGGAATTTTTTTTTGAAAACAAAAACACTGAACTGATTGTGACAAGGTAATCAAACTTGTGACTTTTTTGTGGGGAGTTTGATAAGGTCGAACAAAATACATTCAAGCATTTTGTAATGTTCCACGGGTTCAAATTATGCATAGGTCTATCTAAGATGTGACGGGAACAACCGTATTCATAAATCTCCTCGTTTTGCTGTTAAAATATATATGTCAATACTTATAAATCGATTGGTGGCGTCCTAAACTAGTGGCATAAAATATGCCTGAGGATTAACACAATTTATCGGAAAATAAATTATTTTATGAAGTGTAGTGACTAAAGCGATCGAAGGCATTCGAAAAAAATGACAAGAATGAATTTAAAACTGATGTCAATGCACGAATGAAAGAACATAGTTGCGAAAGTTTTTCCCTTTTTTTATAAATTGGATCAACCCCTGAGGCTCGTTACATAAGTTCGGTGACTTTAAACCTAACGAATCTTATATTTTCGCAATTACCATAAAAATTAGATTCTTTTAAGACATGAATTGCTATTAAAAATTCTTTTTAAGTTTTGCTTACTAAATGCGTCAGTCGCGCCATACTAACAATAGTTTGTTGCTGCAATAGTGTTTAACATATCAAGGCAGCGCAACAGCGCTGCCTAAGTAAAGAACGGTGTGGGCACAATATATTATTTGTTTACTCATTTTTTTTTGTCTTAGGCCAGGGGACTTCGTATCGAAGGACTTGTCGTAGAAACTTCTAAAAGGACTCATTCGATTGGAAATTGAAATGGCTAGTGCCCTTTTTAATAATTGAAAGTGATTACGGGCAACTAATCCCTTCCCACTCCCACCATTCCCCAAACACATCAAATCAAAATTTTGAGATAGTCATTTGTTCAAGGTAGCTGAAATGTCCAGAAATATGTATTTGAAGATGACACCCCCCGCCCCCTCACAGCCCTCGGGGCAAGGATTGTAAGTTATGCTCTGAGAGCATTTACGACTTATATAGAAAGGGTTATCGTACAAACAGAGAGGGCTCATTGGACTGGAAATCAGAAGTTCAATTCCTTTCTATAAGATTCAGAGTGATCAGAAGGTGGATAACCTCCCCCCAAACCTCGTATTTTCCTGAAATGCACCTGATAGAAATTTTGATATTGAAATTTGTTATCGTAGAAACTTCAAAAAGACTGATTCGATTAGAAATTGAAGGGAATAGTGACCCTATTATTAGTCGAAAGTGACTAGAGGGTAACAAACGCCCCTGCCAAGCCAACCATTGCCCAAAACACATCAAATCAAAATTTTGATATAGTCATTTTGTTCAGAGGAATTGAAAGGTCTGAAAGTTATGCCTTTGCGGTTTACAGCCTCCCTCTCCCCGCAGCCCTCAGGGCAAAGGCTGTAAGTTACACCCTGGGAGCATATGAAGTTTTTATAGATAAAATGGTCGTAAAAACTTCGGAGGGGGGGGGCTCATTGTATAGGTAATCAGAAGTTCTAGTACCCTTTTCAAGATTAAAAGTGACCAGAGGGTGGATAACCCCCCCCCCCACACACACACACACACACCTCATATTTTGCTGAAATGCATTTGATAGAAATTTTAAGATGGCCATTTGTTGTCGAAGAAACTTCGAAAAAGACTCATTCGATTGGAAATTGAAAGGACCCTTTTCAATAGTCAAAGTAATTGGAAGGCAACAAGCCCCCCCCCAGGCCGATTAATTCTCAAAGAGCATCTAATCAAAATTTTGAGACTGCCATTTTGTTCAGCATAGATGAAAGGTCTGGAAATTATGTGTTTGAGGATGACAACCACCCCCCGAAGCCCTCAGCGCAAGGGTTTTAAGTTATGTCCAGAGGGCATATAAGGTATTGATAGAAAGAGTTGTCGTATGAACTCAAGAGTGGGCTCATTGGATTGGGAAAATGTTCTAGTTCCCTTTTTAGAAGTTACAGTTACCGGGGGTACCTGTTCCCCCTCTACATTGAATCTTTCACAAATGTATTCGATTAAAATTTTGAGATAGCCATTTGTTCAAAAATAGTCCGAAGATCATATAATAAGGCCTTCGAAGTGAACAAAATTCACCAGAGTTTGGGGGTAAGGGTTGTAAGTTATGCCTCAGGGGTTCATAGGGTTTTTATGCAAGGGGAGGTCTTGTGAACTTTAGAAGTGGCTCGTTTGATTTGAAATGTATAGTTCTAGTCCTTTTTTAAGAGCCAAACATGATGGAGAGCAGCTAACCCCCTCCCTGACATCCTCTTTTCCCAAAACGCATTCAAGTGAAATTGTGAAATAGCCAATTTGTTAAAAATAGTCCAAAAACCTATAACAATGTCTTTTGGGTGAACACAGTCCTCCAGAGCCCGTTGACAAGGATAAGTTTCTTATGGAACGGGTAATCGTATAAACTTTGGATCCGATGGAGCTCATTTGACTGGAGGTTGAAAGTTTTACTGCCCTTATTAAGAGTCAAAAGTGAGTGGAGGGTAATCAACCCCATCCTTCAAGCCCATCACTCCCCAAAACATATCTGATCAAAATTCTAACAAAACAATTTTGTTAACCCTTGTTGAAAGGTCCATAACTATGTTTCTGGGGATGTCAACCACCCCACAGTCCTCAGGACAAGGACTGTAAGGTAGGCCATTCGTTCATTGTTTGCACCTAGTATATGTTATTGAGAAAGGTATGCATGTTCTAACTTTACTTTCCAAGAAGACGAAGGATATTTAGATGAGGCTTTCAGAGAATTTTAAGGGGAGTGCTGAGCTAAATCAAAACACATTATTTGGATATGGATTGTCAAAAGGGTGCAACACAGGAATAACTGAGTATATTAATTTCGAAAATTCGGGATATTATAAAGGAGATTATCAAAAAGGCAATATTTGAATGCTAACAATACTACTAAGACTACAACCACTACTACTACCACACTACTCCATTTATAGTAATAAGGGGATATTTGAACTAAATCAAAAGACGCTATGTCCATGCATTTCGTCTAAATAGTGTACCTCAAGGATTTAATTGGGTATTAAGTTAGAACTTCCAGAGAATAATTTAAGGGACGATCATCTCACCAAAAGGCAATGTGTGCACACTTCTGCTAATACTAGTGCTACTGCTACATTCACTATTACTGCTACTACTACTACTTCTATTGCAAATAATAGTAAGGCTAAAAGCATTGAGATGAAAATTTCAAGAAGTATATGAGCATACAGGTTATCAAAAAGACATACATGCAATGTCATAGCAATGGCTAATTGTGTTAAGTTGAAACTTCCAGGACTCGATGAGAAGAATGTTCAACTGACCAAAAGGCAATAGGTTAATACTACTGCTACTAGTAGTACTACCGCTATTCAATACTATTACTAGTAATATCAACACTACTACAATACTATTACTACTACTATTACAGCTGTGCCTAAGAGCATGATGGTGAAATTTTCAAGAAATTTTGAGAGGGGAAGATGAACTGAATCAGGACTCGCCCTCTGTATGCAGTTGTCAAAAGGGTGTAACAGTAATATCTTAGGAACAGACTGGGGTGTGAAATTCAAACTAACAGGGCTTGTTGTGAGGGATGTTGAACTAACCAGAGAAGAGTATTTGCATCCTAATGCTAACGCTTCTACTCATACTACTGCTACTGTTACTATTATTACTACTTCTACTAATAATATTGCCACTAAAGCTAATGTTACTACTACTGATTCTACTGCTGCTACTACTACTACTACTATTGCTGTTAAAACTAAATGTATTAAGGCAAAAAATTTGGGATATATTGAAACCGTAAAGAACAAAATCGAAACACACTATGCCCACACAGGTTGTCAAGAAGAAGAAAAAGAAGAAGAAGAAGTTTTTTCAATACAATGCAATACAAAACACAATACAAAATGGAAATACAATACACTTATTCCCCCTAAAAAGGCTCCATGGCCAGGGATACAATGGGGATACAAGAAAATACAATATAAGCAACGAACAATAAAAAGAAAAAGAGAACAATAGCAAAATAACCCATAAGATGAAAAAGAAAACGTATCATCAATGCTTCACGAACGGTGGATGCATTAAGTTGAAAAGCGCATACTGCCACTAAACCGAAACAACTATTGCTACTGTGCAGGCTAAGAGTATTAAGTGAAGATTATAAGAAATATTAGGTAGACGTTAGACTAAATCAAAACACACTATGAGCTCGTGGACTTTCAAAAAGTTAGCAAAGCAATATCTGAAGAGCAACTTGAATTATAAATTCAGACCTTTAAGGGTAAGTTGTGGGGGACTTTGAACCAGCCAGAAGGCACTATATGTGTATTTTTAATACTACCACTACAGTTACTGTAACTGCTGACTCTAAGGGTAATAAAATGAAGCTTATAGGGAACGTTTAGGAGTTTCAATTAAACGAAAAAAATCTATGCATGCAGGTTTCGAAAGGAGCATGTAAGCAATAAAAGGTTCCAATGCTCCACCTCCTATCCTAATATTTGTTGTGCATCTACACAATACTACATATAAATTACTGAAGCCTCAAATGAATCAACTCAGTCAAATGAAGCTTAAGAATTTTTTATAATTACAGTTCATTTTATATAGACTGCATACATGTTTGGGGCAAATGTACCACCACACGGCCATATCACCTCTGAAATAGATGTTTATAAATAGATTTTTGATAGCTCTATGTTGATGAAGCGTCCCACAATTTTCACTCTAAAGTATTTTCGTCCTAGTCCGGAAAAATTTTCAGTTTTATGGCACTAAATAAAGGATTATGGCTAAATACTGCGGTGCGATCTTTTTTTGTATGAGATGCAAAACATTAAATTTCAGTTAAATGACTCCTCTTCAAGTAATTCGTGGCATCCAAGTCAAAGCGAACTCGACAAAAAAAGAAAAAACTAAATAAATAAACATGGTAAAATACGAAATTTTGAATCTTTGTCAAAGGGGACTCGAAAAGCCCGATTGAAGATTCTTTGGCATGTACAATATGATGGTGTAGATTTAGTCAAGTCACCTATTTTTAAGATATGTTCCCCTACGATCGCCCCTTTTTATACAACCGGATAAATATCTTGTGCTAATACCTTTTAAATAGTCATTCACTTAAACTTTATAATCAGCCTGAAATGTATATAAATTCAGTGAGCATATTGTTTTCAAATAGTCATTATTCAGAACTTGGTTATTATTGACAAGGGTCTTTCTCTACTTACTCTGTCTGGAACAGGGCTGCTGCCCCCCCTGGATGCTTTTGAACTAAGAAATAAAGATGTACCAGCTATCGATGAATTTTGAAATATCTTTCCCAGATTCCTTTTGTTGGGCTAGTTTTGTACTTTTAGTGCTGATTTACGTTTCGTTTGTTTTTCTTTATATTTTTTAGTGACTCAGTCGGTCATATTTCTGGTGGGAAATAAAGTTATACATAAATCCATACATATTATTTATTACCGTAAGACGGTTTTATTTTTTGAAATCAGGCAGATTCTCATCAAAAAAGGGTAAAAAAGAATACAGAATACAGACTTCAACATTACAGGTAATATTTGGCTTTATGTTTTAAAAGGAATATTTTGACTGTATTAGTTACATTAGACAGCGTTGGTTATATTATTCTGGTGTGAGTGAACTACATGGGTTTCATCTCTTATCAGTTTCTTACACCCTATTTAAAGTTTTAAGTGTTTTAGCTTTAAGACTGAACACTATGTAAGGAACAAGTAGATTAAGCATATGACAAGGCCTTTGTACATTTATCTAAATTATTTTTTCTTAATCTTCAGCCACAAAGCCTACTCCGAAATTTGAAAATTAATGTTCTATTTTAAAAACCATAGATTGCTAGACCCAAAATCCGTAGCTTATCATAAATTTTGATAAATTACCATTCTATTGATGAGTGGCTTATTTTTTCTTAAGTACATCTAAATCGAATTTTGATAATAAATCACAAACTTTCCAATAATCTTTTCTTAACTTTTGTAATAGATATAAAATTTAAAAAATATAATTTAACTGGATTTGCAATGACACTTTTTCCTGTTTCCAGACCATTTCTCTCTGTAAGATGACATTCTTTTTCGAAATTCTTCTTCGAATGTCTCGTAAAGAACTTTTCCACTAAAAGGTAATCCTCCTCTATTCTCCACAAGGTCTTCTGGGTATTCTGAGTTGTCAACCTGAAAATTTAAAGAAGCCTTTTGGACTGAGAGATTGTAAGTGAGATTGACAGACATAGAGGGAGAACGAGAGGGGGGAAGAGAGAGAACAAGAGATGTGGTGGTGAGGTGATATTCTTGTCTTCTCTGTCTTCTTTTCAATTTTCAGCCAAGTAACCTATCAAGATTCTATCATCCATGATGCTTGGGTAAAAACAGTGGCACATGCAGCTAGGACTACTGACAGCTCACTGCAATACTACAAACACTTCTATGCATCCTCTTCCCTTATCCCAATTTATTACAAGCCTCCGTCTTAACACAATCCTAAGAAGCTCCCACTTCCCTTAAATCTTTCCTTACGACCTCTTCCTATCCCATTCGGGGACGACCTTCATTTCGTTTGGCACGCCAACAAGGGAGATTTTTGCTGATCGGTTATAATCGGTGGTAACAATTCACGGAAATATTTCTAGGGAGGGGATCAAAATTTAAATATAAAATCAGTTTAAGGTTTTAAAATAATAACCGTGCACATATGTCTGAGCATTAATTTTTTTTCAATTTTCTTTAATAAAAATACCAAAAATGTCATTCTTCAATGAGAACACAAAAAAAAATATTTCCTTCAATCCAGAGGGATGGGTGAAAAATCTAGGGGGAGAAATGCCTATCCTATAATTGGTCCGCTGTAACCTTAAAGAAACTTAACCCCCCCCCCAAAAAAAAAAAGAAAGAAGTAATAATGGAAGAATTAAACTGGGTACTTGTGCCTAATCATAGATGTGTAAATACATGAGATTTTTGCCTTCAGTTTTTGAGCTAGTATAAATAGCAAAGGCTCTCTTTTTGAGTAGTGCAGAACTAAAAGCTTGGTAATAGCAATTCATTATCCAAAAAAATTACACAGACAAAATCAATCGGCAGCACACCAAAAGCGTCGCTTGTGATGGTGTGCTACAAACAAAAAACAACAAAAAATAGACGAGAAAAAATAACAAAAACAAAGAACAAAAAAACAAAAAACAACAACAAATAAATCTATAATAAGCAGAAAGGTGAAACCGTGTACTGAAAAAAACTTACATAAATAATTCATATACAATAAAACATCAAAATATCATGATCCTGAAGCAAAAAAAAAAAACAATTATTGTCATTTTTAATTCCATCAATCTCAGTTTGTTTTGAAGGTATACTTACCAAACAACCCCACACGCAGCTTAGCTTATTCCACAGCGTAACCCCTGTGTAAATAACTGAAAAAACAGTCCTACTTTGAAACTAGGCGAGGAACCTCAGTATCTCCACTTGTCCGAGTTCCATGACTATGAAGTTTAGACCTTTTCCGAAATATTCCTGTAAAAGAGTCTGGAACGCACCCATAATAATACTTGTACACAAAAACCAGTGTATAAAAATCACGCAATCCAGCTGCAGGCATTATATTGACTATACTGTAAATTGACCTGACCAAATGCCGGTTCCCTATTCCAGACCTAATCTAATGGTCTAATGGCATTATTCTGCAGTACGCGGATTGGGCGAAGTATTGAGGGGAAAGTAACAAGCCATACAGACGAACAATACAAAATATACGGATGTATCAGAGATAAATATAATAACTGTAAAACATATGAAGGAAAAAGTGTTTTAATTTACCGATAACCCCTAAATTCCAAGATAGTGTTTTACTTATAGTTTTTACATGGTACTTAAATGATAAATTATAGTCAATAATAATCCCAAGGCACAAAACGGAACTTGACCATTTAACAATGCCGTTCGCGAAGCTATTTCAGTAATTCAAGAATAATAATTTGGAGACGGTGAAAAGATAATAAAATTTGACTTACTTACATTTAGGTCAAGTCAGTTTACCTTCAACCAAAGACATGTCTTAGTCATTGCTGCATTAATTGTAGAGGTAAGTTGTTGTTCAGTTGAAGCAACATACATCAATGTCGCATCATCAGCAAATAAGGGTGTAGTGATCCAGGATCCAGAAGGTGCAGGATCGACTAGATCCCTAATTCTAGAAGTAGTTGAAACAGCATTTGGCATATCATTAATAAAAATAAAAAAGGAGTTGGATCTAATTACCAGAAAATCCCTAATACTCTCCGTCATCGGGTCCAAATAAATTCTTCTGCTAAATTCTATGTCTTCGGCAAGGGTGTAGGCTATACAAATTCTTGGCTCAGGAGAAGCTATGAAACAAAAGACAATTAAAATTAGTATATCAAGCGATTCCTTTTACAGAAAATATATATTAAATATCACATACATTTTCAATCACACTTTTGTGACTTGTTGGCAAGTTATACAATTCAGCATTACAGTATTATCATGGATAACTCATTTATCTACGAACTTTTTTTTGTGTAACGTACATTTTAATTGTAAATCAAAAAACTGTTCAAAGGGCAATCTGACCAACCCCATAAGACGGACAGTGGAGAAAATTCCCTACGTGGTAGTTTTGTTATACCAGTCATCGCGCGGAAACAACGTTATTAATTTTTAATGCTCTCTTATGTCCATGAGGTTGAAAAACTACCTCTCTATGGAATTTCATAGTGGATGATTAGAGCTAAGATACTAGAAAGTACTTTAATGAAAAGATGTTTAAAAAAGATGTAAGCTTGGTTTGATTGGCATTAAATGCACTTATGTGGGTAATTTTCTGAAAGCATTTAGCTTCTAAAAAGATTGGCAAAGGAAAATAAGGATCTGAAGAGAATTTTATTTACATCCATGTAGCTCGAAGCTAAAAATTAATAGCTAACAAAGTTTACAGCCTTTTCCAATTACACCAATAGGTAAAAATACCCATTGCACTAACACGGCGTGCAGCATAGCGGTGCAGAGCAAAATTAACCAAGTCCAGTCATTCCTAAACGTTTTTCATAGTCGTCCATATTACAGCTAAAGGTATTGTCTTATATTTTTATATTTTCTGGGATAATTGCTAAGAAAATTGTTTGCTACGCACAAAGAGAGGGGTTCAGCAGGGCACTGTCGATTAGTGCAATCATAGTGTGATTGAACATATATTGGCCCTTCCAATCTTTCTCTTGAGAGTAGCTTAGTAGGTATTTTTTCAGAAACTATCATAGAATTGTAAAAATTTCAGATACGCCCTATAAGCATGACAGGGACAATTTATACTTTGTACCATTTTATTCTCCGAAAAAGGAGGAGGGGCAAAAGCGCTATTAATTATTCGCTCAACTTATTTGGTTTTATTGTGATAAGCTCTTTTTCATCGTCTTCCCAGTCTTTTCAAAAACTGAGATATACTGATCATGAATGATGAAACTTACATAAGGTTAATCACATAATGTTTATGGATTCTGCTTGAGCCTCTTCTAGTTTAGGACTGAACAAACTTCAATGTGTAAGGAATACATATACTAATATATTGAAACAAATAGTTACTAGAACAACCCAAATAAAAAGGTTTATAAAGAAAACAAGCTATTATACAGTCAATATAACCCTTTAAATTACCAAGGACAGTGAAATGAAGTCGGGTTGCTTAAACTTGCCAAGTGGAAACTTAAACCACCATAGATATCTTGAAAATTACAAGTAAATTATTTCTTTTTTCAAAGTCTTCCATACAAAACTTTCTTGTTTCTCGCCCTAAGCTAAGTAATAATAACCGGGAACATTTTATTTTTTTTTTTAATGTTTTAACTCTTGGATCGATTGTTTTTATTATCATCAATTTTAATCTTTCTATTTTGTTTTATATAACTGGCGAAGTTTGATATCTACACGTTACTGCAGTTAAGTCTCCAAAATCTGTGTACATATGTTACAAATGAAAATTTTGTGTGGTTTTTCTGTGTACCCCCCCCCCAAAAAAAAAAAAAAATCGGGAATACACCTTGCCTTCTGGTCTTCCTTGTCGGTTGGAGAATCGGGGCACAGTACGCGAAAGCTCTAGAGAGGGAAGTGAATTTATGTACTTATAGAGAAAAGCGGATTTATTTTAAGTAAAGCAGTGACAAGAGTACTAAAAACGTACTAAAAACAAGAACAACAACAAAATAACACTTAATAAGAAAATTTCGAATATTTATCGAGAGCCTTTATCAACAGGAAAAAAAAGAAAACAAAAAAGGAAATAAAACAGTTAATCATCTAAAGAAAAGACAAAGAATAGCACAAGCAAGAGAAAAGAAAAAGAGAGAAAAAAAAGAACAACCGACTAAAAAAATAAATAAAATCACATCTTAATAAAACTTCCAAAGTGCGGCAAAACTGTTTAAAACCCTTGAACTATTTGGATATGGCAAACAGGTCAACAAAACTGATGCATTACAAATTGAGTGAATTTTTTGATTTGCAAATTTAGCTGCTATCCAATGACTCCTGCCAGCCTTGACTTCTTCTTGACTTTCGCTTACACGGTTGTGACCTGTTGAAGGGCTGTCATTTAAATTACCACTGTTGGAAAATTTTACCTGTCCCTTATTAAACTAATTCTAAAATCTCCTTCGTCTCTACTAGTACTAACACCCCCATAGATAATTTTTTTTTAATTTCAATAATCATACAGTTCGTGGTAAGGAACTGTAGTAGCCTAAGGATCGACCCGGCTCAATGGTAACCAAAACTCTAAAAAATGAAATTTTGATACCAATAGCTACATCAAAAGAATCGCATTTTAATGCTGATTTTAAATATATAAGTTTCATTAAGTTTAGTCCTACCTATCAAAAGTTACGAGCCTGAAAACTTTTGTCTTATTTTAGAAAATTATTTTAGAAATATTTTTTGCCAGAAGGCAGATCACGGATGCGTGTTTATTTGTTTGTTTTTTTGTTGTTTTTTTCCCAGGGGTGATCGTATCGACCCAGGGGTCCTAGAATGTTGCTAGAGGGCTCATTCTAACGGAAATGAAAAGTTCTAGTGCCCTTTTTAAGTTACCAAAAAATTAGAGGGTACCTAGACCCCCTCCCACGCTAATTATTTTCCCAAATTCAACGGATCAAAATTCTGAGATAGCCATTTTATACAGCGTAGTCGAAATACCTTATAACTATGTCTTTGGGGACGAGTTACTCCCCCACAGTCCCCGTGGGAGGGGCTACCAGTTACAAACGTTGACCAGTGCTTACATATAGTAATTGTTATTGGGAAGTGTACAGACGTTTTCAGGGGGATTTTTTGGTTGGGGGGAGGGGTTGAGAAGAGGGGGATATGTTGGGGGAACTTTCCATCGTGGAATTTGTCATGGGTGAAGAAAATTTCCATGAAGGGAGCGCAGGATTTTCTAGCATTATTTAAAAAAAAATGAAAAAATAGTTATGAAAAAGTTTTTTCAACTGGAAGTAAGGAGCAGCATTAAAACTTAAAACGAACAGAAATTATTACGGATATGAGGGGCTAACCTCCTACTAATACATCACTCTTTACGCTAAAGTATTTTTAGTAATTTCAACTATTTATTCAACGGCTTTTGTGATTTAGGGGTCATTCTTTACGAATTGGGACAAAATTTAAGCTTTAATTTAGAGAGCAGGGTACTGACGAATGGGTGAACCCCTCATATATGTACTAAAAACATGAGAATACGAAAGTTCGTTACGTAAGCTAATTGATAAGTTACGTATATCTTTTGCTAATAAAAACATACGTAAAAAAATTAAAAGTTCTAGTTGCCTTTTTAAGTAAACAAAAATTCGAAGGGCAACTAGGCTTCCTCCCCCACTCTTTTTCTTCTCAAAATCATTCGATCAAAACTATGAGAAAGCCATTTAGCCAAAAAAATAAATATGCAAATTTCGTTTTAATTATTCCTCTGCGGAGAGCCAAAGTCAAAACATGCATTGATTCAAAAACATTCAGAAATTAAATAAAAAAAAACAAGTTTTTTAACTGAAAGTAAGGAGCAACATTAAAACTTAAAACGAACAGAAATTACTTCGTATATGAAAGGGGCTGCTTCCTCGTCAACGCCCTGCTCTTTACGCTAAAGTTTTTACTGTTTTAAAAAGAAGAGTTGACAAAGAAGAATGACAAAAAGAAAGTTAAAATAGTGATTTATTGTGTTGAACATGTAAAGGACTTTTTTAGCAAAATACCAAATTATTAGTACTTAAAATCATTCTTACAAACGCTAACACTTGTCAAGGAGCTATGGTTCTTCCACAGTGGACCGTAGAGCCTTTCACGCTAGGATAACTTAAGACCCTTTGGTAGGTTGTGTAATCTTACGGAAATAGGCAGAGATTTTGTCCGTAGCATTGGCTCTGCCAAGTAAACATGAGCTCTACATACAATTTTATGTTACGTGAGTTTAATTTACAGTATGGAAAAGTCAACACAGCAGCAACAGAATGGAATTATTCGAGGAGCAATTGTTAGTTTGAAAATAAGCTGATAATCATTTCCTGGAAAGCCCTATCTCAACTCCACACTTTTAATTTGTGGACTGTTTGCTTCTGATGATTTGGGAAATTTTAGATTATGAGTATGTTGGTATTATAGTCTTTTATGTTAGTCTAGTGTTAACATCTTGTGTTATTGTGTAATTGTTTTGTTAATTTTGTTAACTTGATAGCACACTAAAGTCTTAAGTTATTAAGTGTGAAAGGAAAGAACTATTTTGCATAGAAAATTACGTACTTAGTGTGAAAGTCGCTTTACTGTCCAAGAAGTTTCCTATCGCTAGTGCATTTGCTTCTTTATTTGGCCATACACTACAAATGGCCTAAATTTTTAGCAGCCTAAATTTTTATCTCTGTGGTATTACTATTATCTTCACGATCATTCAGGATTCAACATTGAAACATTCCTTAGCTTCAAAAAGACTGACAGAGGCTCAGTTGACCAAAGTAAGAATTTCTACCAACCTTTATTCAAGCTTTCTATCAAGGGATTCTTAATTTTGCAAACTCTATCACTAGCTATTAGAGTAAAAACAACAATTAAAAAAAGCAAAGGAAGTTTTGCTATCCAAGTCATTTCAAAATGTTATTTGGAAACATTCTGAAAAAAAAATCCATAAACTGTTAGTAATATTAATAAAATACGATCAACACCTGTGTGTTTTCCATCTGCTAAAATAGTCTTACTAAAAAGATGAGGCGAATATATCTACTTGTGAGTTAAATTATCTTATTTTTCCACTTTTTTCAATCAATACAATTTATTCTATTTCAGAAGGAGTTATAATCGCGTTTTATATCATAAATATAGTCAAACTGCTCGTGACTACGATTGGCAAGTAAATACTGCCTTATTTACCAACCATGTTGACTTCTTTAATTTCATTGGCTAAGTTAAACAAAAAAATTTTGTAAGGTTTATAGCTTGTACTTAGAACAAAATATTTTTATAGGATTAAAGAGAAAAAAAAAATAATTGCTTTGGAGAATACGCAAGGTATACCTTCAAAACTAGGTCAAATAAACTGACTCAAGATATTTCTCAATATCTCTACAATTTTCAGTAAAGCTAGCGCTTTACTGAAAATAGATTTGATTGAAGTTTCTAGAGAATTGTAATTTCATAGTAAGATTTGTTTACATCACAGCCACTGAAGGACTATAAACAGTCTTATAAATTACTCTTCTATTTTCTGCAGGCTACTTAGGGAATTTTCTGTCCCTGAGAAAACATTTTATCTTCTGGGTGTTGGTTCTGTGTTTTTAGTATTGTAAATTTTTGGAAATCCACAGATACAGCTGTAAGTGTTCTTTTGGATAACCAGAAAGTCGAACCAACGGCTATAGCCCTCATATGTATAATATTAGGCTATACAGAAACACACTTCGCAAAAAGCGTCCAACATGAAAAATATGAAATTAAAATTAATAGTATTTTCACCTTTTACTGCTCGATGTTTTTTTTATTAGACTTTATAATTACGTCGGGGCCTCTAACCCCGTAATTTTAAACGTGGGGTGTAGACCCCACCGTTGGGGCATGGCAATAATTTGGTGGGTTATCGGTAAGACGTAAAAGATATTTCGTACAGGCAATATTTTTCGTTAGATTTTCGTTAGCATATAATTTAAGCACAAAGGGGTGGATACCAGGATTTTTGAAACTCCTATATAGTGTGGCATGGCCTGAAATCGGTTAGAGACCATTAATCTAACCCCAAACGAATTAAATTATTTACCCTAAAAGAAAGCATCTAATGCAACAAAAAAGTCCCCAACTATAAAATTTTATCGTTTTAGACTCAAATTAAAAAAAAAATAAGGAATTTTGGCTCTTTAGAAAGTATACATCCAAAACGAAATATCATTTTAGTTTTTTAAGACAGGATCTGACAAAGTATAAAGATATCTAACTTTCCCATCGTCGATGCTAATGAAGAGCAATCCTTGTCAATCGAAACTGAAGCTTAAACTTGAAAAAATATAAACTGAAATATTTCGATTTTTATCAAAACTAAAGTTACGCGTTAAAAGTTGATAGCATATGAAAGTCCGCGTGGTTTCATCAAAGGAGGAAAATATATTTACAAAACGGCAGACAGTAACGCAGGGTAGTAACAACCCTTACTGATTTGTCACTATTTCTAGTGATTTTTATATTGCCTAAATAAAAAAATCACTAAAGCAGCACATAAATCACTAGTTTATTGAAGAAAATCACTAAATTAATCAAAATGTCACTAAAATCTAGCGATTTTTTTTCCTCACCGGGTGTCAAATCTACAGTGACACCGTACATTTTCAGGAAATGACAAGAAATCACAGATTTTGAAGAAATTACTTCAAAATAAAAGTTCTGTACCTGAGGTAACAAGGCTCGCTCAAAAAGGATACGAAATGTTGTATTTTTTCTAAGAAGTGCAGTAACGGATATGCGGGTTTTTGCTTTTGCCTCACCAGGGGACGTTTTATAAACGCTGATTTTATCCTACGAGTAAAAGGCTCATATGAACCAATATTTAAGATGTTACTGCCTTTTCAAGTAGAGAAAGTAATGGCATCCCAACTAAGTGCTAATTTCTACTATTTGGCACCGCAAAGCTTCACCTTTTACTGTAATAAAATAAGTCGTGTTTTAATATCGACTTTTTCGAGCAGAGTCGGCTAAAACAACTTTTTATTCAGAAAATATCACTTTTCCTTAAAAAAGATATCACTTTTTCCTACAAATACTTGACGCCATCTAATAAGTTTACCGAAGTGGCTTTTTTAGGCTCTATTTCTACATATCTTAGTAGCAGCCTCTAGAGCATTACCATGTTTGGCTTTTGACCGAAACGCAGGTGTAGAAACACTTGACCAATCAAGAGGTGCGTCAGACGAGTCAGAGAGTGACAATAGCAAGGTAATTTTAGTCCTTAGTTCTAGTTGCAATTTCCCTGCCCTTCTAGCAGCCTTAAATGCAATGACCCCTTTTATAGTCTAAAATTCCCAAAAGCAGAAAAATTAGATGGGGGAAAATGTATCATGGTTAAATTATTCTTTCATTTACTCAATCCTGCATCGATATATTACCTTTTAAGTGATTAATTGAAAAACAAAATATAAAGGACAGAAATCTACAAAAGTTCACCAGAAAGTTCGAAGGACAGAAATATAACATATAAAAGATAGTAAAAACCTAAGAACATATAATTTGCGACATACGAAAAATAAAACTGGATAAATTTTCATTTATAAAATTAAATTTCTTATTTTTTTCGTCAGCTTTCTCCATACTTTCACAAAGTTCACCGCAGCCATTGAGTGGAAATTATTTTTTGGAGGATTTTATTTTCTTCTATAGATTCCTGAAACTTACTAAGAATTACTCCTACTAAAATCTAATAATAGAAAAAAATGGCCATTCCAACATTTCTATCAGATGCATTAGGAAGATACGAGGTATGGGGGAGGGGGGCATATACCCTCATATCACTCTAAATCTTAAAAATGGTATAAGAACTTAGGATTACCTAATGAGCCCCCTCCGAATTTATTCGACCACTCTTTCTATATATACCTTTATATGGCCTTCGGGCGTAACTTATAACCCCTGCCGTGAGGGCTGTGGGGAGGGGTAGTTTTTATCCTTAGAGCCATAATTTTCAGAGCTTTCAATTGCGTTTAACAAAATGGCTATCATTAAAATTTTGATTTTAAGGGTTTGGGGAAATGGTGGCCATTGTTTGGGGGTTAGTTGCCCTCCAATCACTTTCGACTATTAATAAGGGCACTAGCCCTTTCAATTTCCAATGTAATGATCCTTTTGAAGCTTCTAAGACAACTCCTTCGATACGAAGTGCCCTGGTTTAAAACCAATAAAAAATATTTGCCCCCGCATAGCTCTTATTGCCCCATTGCGCTGCCTATGATTAGAAAACCACTAGGAAATAGAAAACCACTGTCTTATCAAATTTTGTTCAGTACTTTCACTTCATTTTATACATAAATTGAAATATAGTGTAGTCTAAGAAATTATTATCGAAGAAAAGTATATATGTGAATGATAATGGTCAGGGGAAGAATGAAGTCAAGAATGGGGGGGGGAGTTCGGGTCATCTTTTGCTGAAAGTTATCCAGGTGAAAGGATAAATACGGAGAGAGGTAGCGGCACTGTTCTTAAGTGTGAAGGAAAGGCAAAGAAGTATAGCTGTGGGAGGAATAGGGGCCAAGGATTCACTGGCTCCAGCCTTAATACAGATGAGAGGGGAGCAGTGACAAAGTTTACCCTTGGTCCAGAGTTGGGTGAAGGAGTGTGAGTTGCAAGCTCAGGGGAATAATTATCAGCCTTCAATAGGGGAGTGGGAGTTTAATTTTTGGTAGGGTATCTGAAGTTGAGGTTAACGAAGCAAAAATAGGTGTATGTTGAGTGGTGTCATTTCGTGAAAAACTAGTATCCTTTGGATTCTCAACTGAATCAGTTCCCTTTTGGATTTTCACATGGTTTTTCATGTTTGTCCCGGCCTCTAGCCTCTAAAGGGAAAATATCCTCGTCATCATTTGAGGTTGAAACCAGGAGAGAGTGAGCTAATGTAGATTTGCCAGCCCAATCCTGACTCTTTTGATTGAATCTAATCAGAATGTTGACAGGAGTGAGTTCCACTTTCTTTTTAGACCCATAAAGTCTTATAAAAAATCCCTCCACTCTGTCAGTGTTTAATACATGCTTGTTGTCTCAATCTATCAATCAGTCAATATTAGTTGAATATAATGTAATAGTTATTAAATAAATAAGACATAAAGAGCTAATGGTTATCTTGAGAGGGATGAAATAAGACAAAATAAAACCTAGTGAAGGAGAGAGATGAAATTGGAGATTGAGAGGGAGGGGGAGAAAGAAAGGAACCTAGGGATAGGGAGAAGAGAGAAGGAGAAAGAGAGAGACAGAGAAAGGGAGAGAGAGATAATGGAAACCACAGGAGATTCAGAAAGAGAAAGAAAAGAGGTAGAAACTGAAAAGCCAAAGAAAATGCCTGCAAACAAAGAAGCATAGACTAAAATATATTCTAAGAAAAGTGACATGTCAAAAATCTCAGCAGACCTAATTTAGAAAATTAAAAGGACCATTTAGACTATCCGAGTTGCAATTCAAAAGATGAAGAAAAGGCACAGTGATCGAATAGCAGTATTTTCAATATCCCCACATTTTTGAGGGTTTACCTGAATTTTTTCAAGATTAAATTTGCTTCTCCAAAATCTACCTAAAAGCAACATTTGTAAATGAGTGAATATTAGCGTGAAATACAAATCGATTAATTTTAGTGAAGGTTATTTTCAAGGAAATCTCTGAGAACCCAGTTTTCAGTCCTGTAAATTCGGGGAAACCTAGATAATCGAAGATGATTATCATTATAACCCCAATACCTAATGAAATAATTATAACAAAAACTAAACTCTTAGGGGTCACACTGACTAGCAATTTGAAATCGGATGCCCACATTCGTTTTATTGTTAAACAGGCTAGTACATCTCTGTCTCTACTTAAGATATTTGCTAAATTTTCGTGCCCAAGAGCACATATCATCTGCCTTTATACAATTTTATCCGTCCACAGCTTGAGTATGCTTGCCCGGTGTGGCATTTCAGTCTTACGATGAATCAATCCGATAGACTAGAATTTATCCAGAAGATAGCTCTGAGAATTATTTACGGTCAGAGCAAAGTGCTTTACAATTTTCCTTCTCAAGGAATTCCACCTCCCTACCTTAGCAGCCCTACGTGTAACTCTTTGTACCAATTTTGGAAATAATCTGCCTTGTAACCCTTGGCTTTCAATGTATACTCCCAGCCCATTGTTGCCCTCCCAAGCCCCGTTTACCTCGATCAAAAGCACAAAAAATCCCATTTTTAGATCCTATTAATGGAAGAACTGAGCGCTATAGAAAGAGCTTTGTGCCGGCGTTTGTTGAAATTATAAATAAATGAAATTTGTAATTCATCATGTTAATGTGTCATTTATATTGTTAATGTGTTAGTTTTTTGTTTCGTTTTTATCTGACAAGCCAGTTGGATTTATCGGTGTATGTTTTTTATAATGTACTTATGGTTTTACTTATGTCCCCATTTCTTTTTTTCACTTTATTCGTTGTACTCGCTGTATTTGACAGGCCAGTTTAATTGACAGGCCATCGCTGCAGGCAATGTAATAATATTTCACTTATGTGCTTATGTAGGCTAGCTGACTGAAGGCAACAAGTTCGGCAGTTTTATGCTGTGAGAGTTTGCTAGATAATAAAGTAGTTCTATTCTATTCCTATACTCATTTTTATTCATTTTACTTATGTCACTTATTTTTTACTTATGTGCTTATGTTTGTGTGCTTATGTGCTCATTTTTATTCATTTTACTCATTTTTATTTAAAAAGCCAGTTGGGCTCATTGCTGTAGGCTATGTTTATATATTGTACTTATGTGCTTATTTTTTTTATATACAATGTAGGCTAGCTGACCGAAAGCAACAAGTTCGGCAGTTTTTGATGTTGTGCGAGTTTGCTTGGTAATAAAGTACTATTCTATTCTAAGTTCTTTCTATTCCAGTTCTTTTAATATTGTTAATCTGCAACAAGCTACTTGGTAGCTTCTTCCAGAATGAAAATGTTTTTTTTAAATATTGATGATTTTGTAAACTAACCTTTTAGATTTCTGGACGAAACTAAATTTTTAAGAAAAAAATTAGTAAAAACAAAATATCACAAGCTACGTATCTATAAGGAACTAGAATCTGCGATCATCCAGATGCCAGCAGGTCTCATGCTATTAGCTTGTTCAACCTACTAATAAATCTAGCCTTGCATGTTGTATACATGATGAATTTAAAGGCCGAGATATAGGAGTATGTTGGAATTCAAGGTTGAATTTGAACATTCATCATGAACAATTATCAGTGATAGTTAAAATTCATACTTCTTGATGTTGACGTCCACCAGTGATAGTTGACATTTGGCAATTTCGGTCTTTCAGTGTAAATTGTTTTGTAAATAAAAGTGCGGTAAAGGTTGTGCTGACTTGTATGCTATTCAATTTTTCAAATTGATCATTTTGTTTTTTTAATGCACGTAAGCTTCAGTATTTTAAAATGATTTATATCTTTTCTTCTCAGTTATTCAACTTAGTGTTTTTTCTTGTTTAATGTAAACATAATTTTGGCTTTAGGAACGAGGTCTGGTCATATTTTTTCCATGGAGGACGAAAAACAGAATGTCTAAGAAAAATACTGCTGACAATATAGATGATTCGAAAACATTAGCCAATGTAAAAACGACTTTGTTTGAAACTGAAGAAGAAAAAGCAACAGAAAGCCAGTTAATGAGGGAACCTTTGGTTACAGAAAATATTGTTAATATAAATGACATAGCTGCTGGATTTTCAAATTGGATGGCCAACAATGAAGAAGAAGTACCATTTAACCTAATCATTGTCCCTTAATAAATGGGAAATATATGTCTTATCCTATCCATCTTTGATCTCTTTTGGTAAGATTATATAAGGTATCACCGTTGATGTTAGATTTACTACATAATCGTATTCATAGGTGCTTTCAATTATAACCAGAGGAAATATTTCTTATGGATTCAAGACAAGATCAGAAACAGTTCATGACCGTCAGTTGAAAAGAGAGCATAGAGAGAAGGATATTTACCCTAAACTTTCTGTATCCCTCCTGTTTTTTGTATTATCCATGGAAAATTTCTTTTTTGGTATTCTTGTAAGAAACAATTAAAACATTGAAAAAAAATTGTCCTCTCTTATATTTTCATTTATTAATGCCACCATTACAGTTATGGATTAATTTAGATGAATTCTTCGATTTTCTTATGCCACCAACATTGATTAGAAAACATTTGCAGAAAATAAAGACCTGAACATTCATTTTGTTTTAAAAGACACTTTTTTTCATGGCTTATAGGTAAACTTTATATATGATCCTATAAATGGATATTAAAAGCTATATAACAAGTAAAGATAACGACAGAAAGAGGAAGTAATAAAAATATCTGGTGTTTACATCGCCATTCTGTAACACAAACTACTCAGCATGAGAACCTACAGTGGATTATAAGTTCATAAGTTCAATTTTTAAAATTATTTCAGATACAAGTTCAATTTTTCAAAATCTAATGGAAACAATTTTGCAGATTTTTTAATGAAAGTACCAATAAAAATGTCATTTTTCAAGGAATATACCAAAAATAGTTTTTTCCACAAAATCTAGGGGCTCTCTGAGGGTTGGAAAGAGGAAGTAATAAGAATCCCATGTGTTTACATTGCCGTTCTGTAACAGAAACTACTTAGCGTGAGAATGTCTTTTAATCAAAATTCAGTTCACATTTTCCTGTAGCTTCAGTGGCGTCAATTCATAGAAATAAGGGAAGGCTAAAAATCAATTTTTCGAAATCTAGTGGAAATAATTTTGTAGTTTTTTTCAACGAATGTACCAACAAAATGTCATTTTTAATGAATATACCGAAGAAAGTTTTTTCCCAAAATCTAGAAGCTCTCTGAGGGTTGCCCTATGCCTCCCCCTAAGCTGATCTTTCTGTAGATTTTAAGTAAACAACTATCGTAGACCTCCTTTATCAATGCGAAATAACTGTTGTTATGCAATCACAGCGGTGAACTGAAAAATGCACTTTTAATTTTAAATAATACAGTGCCATCTATTCTTTCTGAAAACAGAATCGCTTGTTAGACCCCATTATGAATGAGAACATCATTGCAGAACTCAACTTTCGAAAGTCGCACATATTTGTGGGTTTTCTGAAGTTATGAGCATAATGTAATACACCTTTCCAAAAAAAAACTTCAACACCGTTGAAATTTATGTTAATCTCAGAGAAGAAGCAAAGTTCGTTGTATTTTAAAATTTTTGTATAAAATTCATCTACCTGTAATTCATTGAACTTGTACTCTTAAAGAATACAAATTTCTTTCAAGAAAATTCAATATGATTAGAGTCCAATATCAGTTGAGATTTTCCAAATTTCTAAGTTCCCAACGGTCTGTACTTCCTCTTGAAAACGACGACAAAATTTTGAATTTGATGAGGGTCTATTGCAGCAAAGTGTACAACCTACTGCAGCACCATCTGCTGATCGTATTGTAGTTGTATCAACATTGTAATCCACCCATATGATACACATTTTAAAAAATTTATTTTAGACTTGGATTCGTTAATCTTTCATATTTTCCCTCAACTTTTATAATGAAACGATGTGACTTATAATTACATTTTTATTGCTCTTAGGGAAGTTAAATTTGACGTTAACCTTACAGAAGATAGAGCAAGGACGCAAACAGCGTTAATGTGTTTGTGCTCACTTACACTCTTTTCTTTAGCTTTGTTTTACTTGAGTAACTGTCTAAGGTTTCTAAAGTGGTTCGGCCACCAAGACCGTTTTCAGCGGAGAAATTAGAGGTTTGAAGCCCCTTCGTCCCTGCAATTTTTGCACGACTTATTAAAACGTAATAAAATGCGCAATAACTCATTTTTGATGCGTTTTTCAAAATTCTTTGTACACCCCACTAAAATCTACGCCCCCCCTGAACAAAAATCTTGGATAGGACCCTGTTCTATGAAAAAAAAAATAACAGAAGAAGCGCTGTTAAAGAACCGGGAGAGAATGTTCTATTAAGATTTTCACTCTTAGATTTAAAAATTACAATTATACGAGCCATCAGACCATTTCAGTTGTCAGTTATGTAGAGTATGAAAAGGCATTTGACTCAGAAGAGCTTTAGTGTGGTTTTATCCCTGCATGGTATACAAGATGAGAGCATTAAAGTAATTAGTGCTATATGCGAAAGCAATAATGCCCCACTTAAGGTTGGAAGTCTGGAATCGTGGTCGTCCTTGAATAGGGTGGAAAGAGACCACAAGGAATAACTTAAAAGAAATTGAAACTTCATGAGAGGGGCTAAAGAATAAAACTCTGAATAGGTTGGGGTGGAGGTGGTATGTGCAAAACTATGTTAACCTCGTGCAGCTTGGCGCCGCAGTGGGTTGCTAGTAGCAGTACTAATAGTATAATGCCGGCTGAAATTACTCATTGACGCAATTCACAAATACTGCTATCCCCAGTAATTTTTCTATTCAGTCCTAAAGTTAGGCTTTCAATATGCATTCTTAACAACAAAGACTACTAAAGAAGTTTCAAGGCCGCAATTTATAACTTGAATATCGCTTTGTTCAAGTAAAAACAGGTGTTAGATGAAATGCCACTATTTGCGGTGTTAGCTCTTTTCTTAACATATGAGAAACTTCAACTCAGATATTATAGATGCATTATAAAATGCATGTCTTCTTAAGGACTTCATTTATTTTTCTAATTTCTAAGACATTGATGACAATATCGTGTACCTTTCATAGTAGGGGTGCCAATTTAAGGCGAGGACAATTTCCCCGTAGATTTAGAAAAATACTTCTTCTTGTTAGTTTGTTAAAAAAAAAGACAAAAAAAAAACTCAGTTCTCTCGTCCAAGATTTTGAAAAATACCTTTTTTGGTATTTTCGTGAATTTGTTTCTAAATCCTTGCCTACCCCCCCTCCAATTGTCATGAATTTGTGCCCCATCCATTAAAAAAATTACTTTATAGTTTGTCCCGTGTAGATTCTTTGACTCTCAGCTCGAATAATCTTATAAGAATTAACGCGACTGGCCTAGCTATGCCATCGGTGCTTCAATGAAAAAGGTTTAATCCGACAAAAAAAAGGTATATGAATTTCAAGACCAAACTCGATAGACATGACAGTGAATACAAAGAAAGGAATTAAGAAAATAATTGAACAATTATTTCCTCCGTCTTAATTGAAGCGTTTTTTTTTTTTTTAATTCAAAGGTCTTTTTCATCTTTTCAGGTCAGTTTTCTCAGGGAATTCTGTTTTTTTTTTTTTTTTTTTTTTTTGCTTAGAACAGGTTTCGCTTTCTTCGTCTTGCCTATTGTTTTTTAAGCTCCAAGCGCTGAAAAGGTTTTAGCCCAGCACTTTGGCAAAAAATTTATGCTTTTCTAAAATTCTCACTGACAGTCAAGTTTCCATTCACAATTTTGCCAACAATTTTGAAATTCTGTAAGCAATACAGCATCAACAGTAGAATTTTATCGGTTAATTCATTCTGGGAATGTGATTTATGTCTAAGCCAAAATAAAAAATATATATCCAAATTTGTTTTAAGAATTCTCATGGTGAAAGCAACGCCCTAATTTTCAATTTCACTCAAATTTTGTTATTATTTTCTTGTGTTTAATTTTTTGTATAATTTTTATACTGATATATTCAGTATTCATCAACTGGACACCCTTCATTTATTTTAGCAGTTTTGTTTTAAAGGGTTTCAATAGCTTTTTCATAAAGAGAGGTCTGCTGAAACTTTCAAAAATCAATTAAGACATAAGTTATTTGTGACAGGAAAACACTTTAATCGTTGGGGGAGGTCCCAGGCACAAGCAATTTTCTCATGGATACTAAGACACTTAGAGTTTCTCTAGAGAAAGGACAAATTCCTGACTGTGAAAGCTTCCAATTTCATTCCACCAACGGAACATATGTTATATTGCTTCATTTGACTAATATTATTTGACTTGACTAATATTTGACTAATTTATTTAATTTTAATATTTGACTAATTTATTTGACTAATATTGTAGGTTTTCAAATAAATAGCTCTCTTTAGACAACGATTGTTTCTGGAGATTCTTAGAATTGATACTTTATAATAACATACCATCATGAAGCGTTATAAACTAAAACATGGTTAATAAAACATAAAATAAAACATGGTAACAAAACATAATTTCAAATTCAGTTGCAGCATTTATTTCTTACGAAACGAAAGTTTACATAGAGTTACTTTAATTGAAACAACTAAATAAAATTTATGTTGCTCAAAATGTATAAAGCAAATGAAAATTCTTAAGCCGAACTGGCCAGACATGACAACAAACAACAAAGAGAGATAAAACTCAAACGAGACTGCGGCCAGTAGAGAGAAAAGAGATGAAAGTCTAAAATAACGCGGATATTTCAATTGTATCTAAACTATGCGTCCTCAGTATAAAAAACCCCCACTAAAATAAAAACAAATAAAACCACCACCGATAATAATAAATACAATTGTCGCTACTGATCCACGTAAAGAAAAGAAGCTATTAGAGTTACTTAAATGAGAACATCAAAGTAACTGAGGAAGAATTATGAAAATTGAAACTAAGTTAACTATTCTTTTGCGAAATAATATTCTTGTTAGCTAATATTGAAGCAACTCCTTTTGGTCCAGTAGGTAATCTTATCCCCTAGTGATAATGTAAAATTTTAATTCCCTTATTGACTATTGGTTCTTTTTTCAAAAGACAATCATAGATTGGGTCAATATTTAAATTCCCCGTGTCTCTATTTATTGAAGGATTAGCAAACATATGTTTTTTAATTTCTATAGCCTCCCTCGCCCATTGAGAAAAAGCTGTAGCCTCATCAAATTGCATAAAATGTTCAGGATGAAAGAATGTATGTTCAGCTAAAGCCGAAACAAAAGTTTCAGGGGGCATTCTTAATTGTAGGGTTTTTTTCTATTGAGTTGCGATGCTCAATAGATCTTTCAATAAATTGTTGGTGAGTTCTACCAATATAAAACTTCCCACAAGAACAAGAAATTTAATGCACCCACTAACTAAATCTCCCCGGGTTAAATCCTTCCCAGAATTAAAGAAACTACCTAATGGTCTCACTGATTGGAAACAAGTATCAATGTTATGTCTATGAAAAATTCGCTTAAGCATCTCCCCCCAAAAAAGGTACATAAGGCAAAGAAATGAAACTTTTCGGCATATTTAATTCTGTACACTATGAAACTCCAATAACCCTATTGTTATGTTTAGTGCGTCTATTTTCTATTATTTTATCAATGAATTTAATCGAGTAACTGTTACAAAATAATACTTACCCGAAATTTATGAATGTTTTTTGAAAAAAGAAACAATTGTCAACAAGGGAATTAAAATTTTACATAATCACCAGGGGACAAGATTACCTACTGGACCAAAAAGAGTTGCTTCAATATAAGCTAACAAGAGGATTATTTTGCAACAGAATAGTTAACTTAGTTTCAATTTTTATAATTTTTCTTCAGTTGCTTTGAAGTTCTCATTGAAGTAATTCTAATAGCTTCTTTTCCCAACGTGGACCAGTCGCGACAATTGTATTTATTATTATTGGTGGTGGCTTTATTTGTTTTTAGTTTAGTGTTTTTTCTTTTTATCGTGTGCTGAGGACGCCTAGTTTAGATACAGGCAAAATATCCGCATTATTTTAGTCTTTCATCTCTTTTCTCTCAACTGGCCGCAGTCTCGTTTGAGGTTTTTTTTTGTGGAGTTTTATCTCTCTTTGTTGTTTGTTATAAAGCAAAATTTTTTTCTTTCTACAATGTTTCTACTGAGAGTTCGAAATTGGGTATAGTTCTTGTCTGGCAGCAATTCACTTTATATAATCTTAAAAATTTCTTTAAAAGCGAAAAGCAGAAAGAAAGTTCATAAGAAGAAATGAATTGATAATAGTAGCAAGTATTATAAAAAGTCAAATGCCAATAGCATAAATTAACATTGCTACTGCTAATAACAACTCACCGAAGCACCAAGCCGCCTGAGGCCAACACAAGTACTTACTCTGCTCCTCCATCCCGATTTATTCAAAGCATCCCTCTTTGCACCGTCCCAGAAAGTTCCCATTCCCTTTAAATCTTTTTTTATGATATCCTCCCATCCCAAACGCAGATGAAATGATTATAGGAAGAGGAATACTAAAATCTGAAATAAATAAAGATCCATAGAAGATATCTGATGAAAATATGTTCTGTCTGAATAATCTTTAATAGAACAAATATTTTGTTCTCATTTTTTTCTTCATTGTCACATGTTCGTACTTACTTGTGCTTGTAGCAGAACCAGGCGCTTTCCCCTTTACACCCTTCCAAGAAATTCCGATTCCCCTTAAATCCTTGCTTATTACCTCCTCTTGTCCCTTTCAAGGAAGACCTGTTTTTCATCGAACCCTAGATGGTTGGCCGAAAAGGATGATCTTTGGAAATTTGTCACCTTTCATCCGCAGAACGTAACCTAGCCATCTCAACTCCTAAGCCTTTCTCTCATTATAACCCTAGAAAGCGGAATAAAACCACTTCTTTCAGACAGCTTACTATTTGAAATACGGCTTATCAGACGGATACCCAAAATAATCCGTTGAAAATTTCTTTAGAAACATCCAATAAATCTTGCTCCTTCGGTCGGAGCTCCCACGTTTCGGAGCTATGCTTGACCACTGTCATCACTGGAGCTTCCAATATTCTAATCCTGGTTTTCAGACTTATCTTACTATTTTTCGAAAAAAATTTAAACCATAGAAAAACACACTGGGCCTTGGCTATTGTACTTTTGACATCTTCACTGCATTTGCAATCTTTACTAATAATACTGCCACGGTGTAAGAAGCCATCAGTTTGATTGATCTTCTCGTAACCCAGAATTATCTCTTCACCTTCACTTATTCCCAGTCTGAGCGACTTAAGTCTTCTTAATATTAATTTTTGAACCTGTTCTTGCGCTCTGAGTTCTCAAAACATCCAAAAAATCATTAATTTTGCTAACAGTTTCATCTAGGACGCTCAAATCATCAGCATAATCAAAGTCTATGAAAGTCTTACCTTCCCATTTGATTCCATGCTATCCAAATATTTCAAAAATAGCACTATAGCTCGTATTGTGTACACAAATTTAGCTTTGAAATTTAGCTGATTATTTTAGCTGAAATTTATTATTTAGCTGAAATTTTAGCTGAAACACAAATTAGCTGAAATTTAGCAAATTCAGATTAACTTTTTTTTAAATAAATACAACTTGCAATATGAAAATGTGTACTTTTTGGGGAGGAATAGGTTTCTGAATTCAGAATAAAAAAGAGAAGAAAAATGATGCAAGATTATTGATAATTCTTGTATAAATAAGACAAAATACAATAGAATTTTCTTTGAAAGAGGCCTGTTAGAGACGCATATTTAAAAACAAACTAGAGAGGCCTCACAAGCTAGTGCAAAATTATCAAAATGTTAAAATCGTCACTGAGAATTGGTACCCTTACTATTATCACTAGTAACTGCAGTCACTAATAAAAAACAAAATTAGACTTAACATGTAATTGCACATTTCTTGGATTCCTTACTTATAGTAATCATTTTATTAAGAATGAATTATGGTTAAAAATTTTGATTAAATTTAAAAGAAAATAAATTAATTTAATAAATTAAAAACAAATTTTAATGATATTTTCTTCATGCCTGTAAAGTGAAATTCCCTTAAACTAAGAGAAGGTCTATTAAGCTTAGGATATCTTAGACTACACTACATTAGATAATGTGACCTTTGGAGTATGGTTTTGTCACTGAAAATTGGATTGAGTAGGAATTAGGCTGTCACTCGTTAGTTACTAAGATAGCTGATGAAATAACATTAATTGTATACTATAATTAAATAAGACATTTTTAATCATACTTAAGAAAAAAAGATGAAATTTAGAATATGAACATTTTTAACCATGTTAAAAAAAATTAGGCAAGTTAAAATAAAATCTTTCCATTTTGATTCTTTTTCGTTACTATGGCGACGCTTCTACCTGGAATTTTGATCTGAGCAGGGTATGATGATTGATTAGCCCAATTCTGGGGCGATAGGGGTATTAATCATGGAAAAATTTTATTGGGTCACTTGAGCCATTTATTAACTAATTTGCGCTTATTTTACGCAATTTGGATATGGATTTGACAGTGAGGCTAGGCTCAATTTTTGTGAGTTATTAAATAAAAAAAAAACTAATTTTTTAGCTGAAAGTAAGGAGCGACATTAAAACTTAAAACGAACAGAAATTACTCCGTATATGAAATGGGTTGTCCCCTCCGCAATCCCTCGCTCTTTACGCTAAAGCTTTTAATTGTTTTAAAAAGTAGAATTGTGGCAAAGAGTCAAACTTTAGCGTAAAGAGCGAAGGATTGCGGAGGGGACAACCCATTTTATATACGGAGTAATTTCTGTTCGTTTTAAGTTTTAATGTCGCTCCTTACTTTCAGCTAAATATTAGTTTTTTTTTTATTTAATTTCTGAACGTTTTTGAATTAATGCATGTTTGGTTTTGGCTCTCGGCACATAAATTATTAAAATGAAATTTGTATATCAAATCTTTTTTTGGCTAAATGGCTTTCTCTTAGTTTTGATCAGACGATTTTGAGAAATAAGGGGTGGAGAAGAAGGCCTAGTTGCCCTCCAATTTTCGGTTGCTTAAAAAGGCAACTAGAACTTTTAATTTTTAACAAACGTTTTTATTAGTAAAAAATATACGTAACTTATAAATTAGCAACTTACGTAACAAACTTTTATAATCTTATATTTTTATTATGTATACAAGGGGGTTTGTATCCTCGTTAATACCTCGCTCTTTACACTAAATCTTAAGTTTTGTCCCAATTCTTTAAGAATAACCCCTGAATCAGAATGGCCGTAGAATAAATAGTCGAAATTACTAAAAATACTTTAGCATAAAGAGCGAGGTATTTATCTCCTCCTAAATACCTCGCTCTTTATGCTGAAGTATTTTTAGAACCCCTCATATGAGTTATAATCTCTGTTCGTTTTAAGTTTCAATACTACTCCTTCCTTTCATTTGAAAAAAAACGTTTTCATGTTTATTTTTCATTGTTTTCTTATAATAATGCTAGAAAATCATGCGCCCTTTTCCTTGAATTTTTCTTCCCCCATGACAGATTCCTCCAAGGAAAGATCCTCCAACATAGCCCCCTTCCCTCAGCCCCACCCCCCAAACAAAACAAAATCCCCCTGAAAACGTCTGTACACTTCTCAATAACCATTACTATACGTAAACACTGGTCAAAGTTTGTAACTTGCAGCCCCTCCCCCAGGGATTGTGGGGGAGTAAATCATCCCCAAATACATAGTTATTATGGTTTTCGACTATTCTAAACAAAATGGCTATCTCAAAATTTTGATCCGTTGACTTTGGGAAAAAAATGAGCGTGGGAGGGGGCCTAGATGCCCTCCAATTTTTTTGGTCACTTAAAAAAGGCACTAGAACTTTTCATTTCAGTTAGAATGAGCCCTCTTGCGACATTCTAGGACCACTTGGTCGATACGATGACCCCTGGGAAAAAAAAAAATAAACACGCACCCGTGATTTGTCTTCTGGCAAAAAGTACAAATTCCACATTTTTGTAGATAGGAGCTTGAAACTTCTACAGTAAGGTTCTCTGATACGCTGAATCTGATGGTGTGATTTTCGTTAAGATTCTATGACTTTTAGGGGGTGTTTCCCCCTATTTTCTTGAAAAAGGCAAATATTCTCAGGCTCGTAACTTTTGATGGGTAAGACTAAACTTGATGAAACTTATATATTTAAAATCAGCATTAAAATGCGATTCTTTTGGTGTAGCTATTGATATCAAAATTCAATTTTTTTGAGTTTTGGTTGCTATTGAGCCGGGTCGCTCCTTACTACAGTTCGTTACCACGAACTGTTTGATCACTCAGTTAGCTTTGAATAGAGAAATAGAAGTAGAGAATTTTAACGTTAAAACGCTGCAAAATTTAATTTTTTGCTAAAATAAATAATACTTTAAAGGAAGAATTGCGTTTCCAGCTCTGCGTAAGAAAATTCAAAATAACAGTTGAGGTTTCAGGTTAGTGTTGATGCTCCACTAGGTTTTACAGATTTTTTTGCCTTCTATTTTTACATACTTTTTCAAAGGAATAAGTGTCAAACTTGAAATGAGACTATTTTTATTTCTAACATTATGATAAAATCCAATCAGAAAATTCAAAAAGAGAGAATCAGCTATCCAACATTAAGGAACATGGAAGCAAAAGCTGCAAGCGGGCTCTCCTTCATGAGTTTGGCAATCTCTTCTGCATTAATTCCATTAGATTTCACAGTTACTTTTTTTGCAGGCGCGGTTGACTCTTCGCCTGAAATATAAATGTTTTAAAGAAAACAATATTTAGAAAAATAGATAAATACTTTAATAATAATAAGAAATATTTATTAATGATGAGAAGTCCATGATTCACCTGAAGTGTCTGATCGATTGTCTAACTGTTTCCAGGTATCCCTTTTAATTTTTAAGCTGTACAGTTTTGATTTTTCAGACTCGGGTTTTCTTTTCCACATAACTTTAATTTCTTTTAACTTTTTGCTTTATTTCAAATTTAAGCGGATGATAAGATGATTAAGCAATAAGACTGCGGATGACCTTACAACAAGTGCTGCAACGTCTAGGAAGCACGTTTTACACCGGATGTTTATCAAATAATTCTACCGGCGTGGCGGTCCAAAATATACATCTGGTTTCATAAGCTGGTAGAATTAAAGACAGTGAGAACAGAGGAGAAAGAACAGAAAAAGAGACCGAATAAAAGAACTAGAGAATATATGAAACAAAATATTAAAACACATAGGGCAGCTTAATGAAAAGGAAGCATAATGAAATGTGATTAGAAAAGAAGCGAAATTGAGAATCAAAACAGCTAAAGCAAAAGGAATGGAAGAAAACGACAGCGAAAATCACATGGAATTCCAAACAAAACTTTTGAACCAGTGACCTGTGAATACAAACTGGAAAAGACGTTTTGTGGCACCCATGACGTCTTAAGAAATTATATAAAATGATGCATGAGTCTAAATGGCAAAAGGCATGAAAAAAACATCGAAGGTAATGATGAATGAAAATGAAAAAAAAAATCTGCGGTTGTAAGACAAGTGATAGCGATGATCACATTGGATCGTAAACGAAGTCTCTGCTTTGAAGAGAAGCAGTGAAAATCACAACGAAACCCAGAAGAGTACAGATCATATAAAATGTATGAATCCCTGAAGGATTAAGAGGATGAAGGAATCGAATTATTGCCGATATTTTGTAATTTAATTGAAATTACTGATTTGACACCTCATGACTTAAAACTAAAGAATAACACGATGATTATGCCAAATTCGTTTCTATAAAATGGATGATTCATTTCATTCATTAACAGGAAGGAGGAAGTGAATTGAGACCAGAGATTCTTAGCTCAATTATTAATGCTTATTTTACACCTCATGACTTAAAAATAAAAGAATAACGAATATACATACTCCCTTTAAGCAAACACTATTTATTTAAAACATCTTTTTGTTAGAATTATATTCATTGTTAGTATTTTCACCGGAGTGGTTGAATCAAACCCGACCTGAAGCCATGGCATCGAGAAGAAGTTCACATTATCTGTAGTTACAAGACAAGCAACTAGAATCAATATATACAATCCTGCCGAGTTCCGAGGCCTGACCTTGAAATCGGCTACATAGTTTGTTTCTTTCATAAACTCCATATTGACATTTTTGGCCACAAAAACGATCTAAATAGGTCACACCTCTAATGAATAAGCCGTATTTTCTCACGGTGGTTGTAGCTAAAGCTCAGAATTTAAGGCTCAGAATTTAGAATAGCAATGTCCTGTCCGTCCTTACATATGGCTGTTAAACTTCGATAATAACTGTCTAAGATATATTTTTAGTATACATTGGCTGGAGAAAATAAGGAATGGTAAGATTTATAGCATGACAAATCATGCCCCCATCCTTGATGTCATTAGAAAGTGACGATGGAAGTATTGGGGGCACAAGGTGCGAATGGGTGATGGAAGGCACCCACATGATATATGGTGTTGGACACCCCTGGCCTCCGCAAGTCAGGGAGACCCAAAATTACCATTGGCAGGATGTTAGAGAAGGAGGCGAAGTTGGCGAGGTCTTCGATGGAGGAGCTTCGGTCAATGGCTCAGGGCAGGTCGTCGTGGCGAACCACTGTTGCTGCCTTATGCGCCTTCAGGATTGGGAGGACCTAAGTAAGTCTAAGTAAGTGGTTGTATCAAACCTATATGACGTTATGACATCAAGAAGAGGCTCACATGATCTACGGTTAGAAGACAAGTGACAAAGAAAGTCCATATATAAAAGCCTTCCGCGAAGTCGTGCCGAGGCCCACCGGCAAAGCCGCTGGGCTCCCAGTACTATCTTAATAAGAGAATAAGGAGCTGAAATTACAGTTTCGATGCTAAAAAAATATAATAATCAATGGTCTCATTTGAAAGTCAAGCTAGATGTAAAATATTGTATCAAGCTATGTGGTGCAATTAATTGGTGGGCAAGTACAGGAGTTCCTGATAAAAAAATGGAGAAAAATAGCGTATGATAGTTAACACTCAGATCTAGGGTGACTAATAGCAAAATCAGTATTTAGATCTAAATGCATAAGCTTTAGGTGAAGGATTATTGCCTAAAATAAATCATTCTGTACAGTTTCAATGGGTTCCAAGTAATTTAAAGCAAAGAAAAGCAACGATATTCTTCCTTCTGGAAAACTGACTTTACGACCAATATGACGTTCTGGCCATCTGGCTTTTAGTAGACGTGAGTTATATGGCTACTACTTTTGCCATATGCTCATTTTTCCCATGTATACCCGGAAAGGAAATCCTGCCTACATAGCCACATAGTGACGTCGAGGTGGATCGTTTATGAGTTGTATAGCCTAAAGCTCTGACTGTGGACGTCGTTGCAGGGTGACCTTGAGGAGTGGTTTATCTTAAGGAAACTATAGCCTTGTTAACGACACAACATTTTGCTGGCTTTTGAGTAATAGGTAGTTCTTCTGGATTTTATTTCAGTGGAGTGGCTAACCTCTTCTTGCTGTATTATTTGGGTTGCCTCTCAATCCTCGGAATTACTTCTGAAAATCGTCAACTCATGCTAATAAAAGTCAACCATTAACTGCTGAAAACCTTTAATGTCCAGGATTGGGTCAGGCTTGAGAAGGCCACAATTTAATTGAAAGTCCCATGGACTTCTTACTGTTGTGCTGTGACCCATTGTAGGCACTTCGTGTTGAATTGCAATGAACTTATTGGTTTCAATTGTTTTATTTAATTAACTTAATGCAACAAAATAATACTCTGCCGATGAAGAGCTAAATTCAAACTACAAAAAAAGAACAAAATCCGACAGTGGATAAATTGGGCATGGAAGATAAATAAATGGAGACCAACAAAAAAAAAATTATATTATAAAATATTTTAGTATTCGGTCATTGACGGTCAATAAGCATTCTTTAACAAACTCTTACTAAAATCAAACAGAGAATCTAGAAATGACTCATTAGACTTCTATGTTTAGCGCTATATTTATTTAAAATTAACAATATCTGATTTATAATTTAAACATTTACCCAGAAATTAACAAAAGAAAGTCGATAGATTCTTCAACATTGAAGAAGGAGGATGAATTTACAAGGATTCTTCAAAAGAAGAGATACTTGCCTGGTAAAATGCAACATTGGAATATTTACTTCTTTAATAAGTTCCGAACTTGGCCTATTCAACAGAAAAATATTTCGCGTTTTCAATGTGTCCTTAATTTTTGATGACCAAAATAAAAATTGACCAAATATTCTTATTACTTTACTTTGAAGGCTACACGGTTGTTTTATAGAGCAACTATTGAAAATTGAACCGTGTCCGAGTATATGCTTAGGAGAAACCCCATAGTTTGCAGACAAATCCCAAGATGTTTAGTGGCAATATATACTCAATATACTTTTAGAGGGTAACGTTTGATGTACGTAAATACAGTAGGCTATATACTTCTCGCAAGATCGCATATTACTGTTTTTTTTTGCCTTTTTGAGGTGATCTTTATGATTAACGTATAAGGTAGGCTAAGACATAAGATGATCTAGGAATTTGGGAAGTTAATCATAATTTTTAAGTAATAGCTTATCTTCTAGAAAAAGTCATCATCCTTTTGTCCCAATGCTCAATGACTCTGTGTATCTATGTTCAAACTACTTACAAACTACTACCACTACGCAATCAACAGAATAACTTTTGTGCTTGAGAACAGAAATTACATTTCAATATTTGGTATCGGACAGTAGCTCTGCTGTATCAAATATCGACAACGATGAATGCTTCTAATATTCAATGTATTTAGTAACCGTTCTCTTTTTAACATTCAATAAAATAGATACGCACCTTCGGTAGTCAATGTCGATTCCGTGGTGGTGATCACAGGAATTGTAGTTTCATCAGCTGCTATTTGACTTGTCACAGTAGAGATTGCGCTGGCCCTTCTTTTCGGAATTCTTTTCGTAGCGACTACATCTGATAAAGGAACGTGTGAAGATGATTGAGGGATATCCACCACAACTGGATTTAGTTTTTCATTTTCTTCAAATATATGAAAGACCTTGCTCAAGTCAGATGGTGCGGTGACAGCTACTGGACGCTGATTGGGCAGAGTTCGACGAAATGGCCTTGGTCTTGCAACTATACGGATTCTTCCGTCAATGTTATGTAAGAGCAAATCATCAACGCTTGGAACAGATAATGAACCAGAATCGTTAAAGTTCAGGTCTCTTCTTGCTCTATACTTGCCATTACGTTCTACATAATGCTCATTAATTCTACCCGTAAGAGGTAAATACTCATCAAGACCCATAACACCATCAAACGGTTGAGGATACATCTCGTAAGACGGAAGGGTTCCAGATTGGGGTATATTTCTGTTAATAACAACCCTTCTTGTATAAGGCTCATATTTTTGTTCTGAATTATTATTTGACGTTCTTCGAACTTTGTTAGAGCTAAATTGAGATTGCAACACTATTATTGGGCTTTGCGCGAAGTTCGAGAATGTCGTCCCACTGCTAAAAGGACGATTAATCGTAGATGCTGAGGGAGGGACTTGAGGAAAATTCGGTATAAAAGCTTGATTTATGGGGACAAACCTGAAATAATTATCAAAATTATAAAAATTTTAAGTTATATAGAATATCCAAATACGAAAGTGAATTCAAAGTAAGTTGTAAGAAAACAACGGTATTTGTATGATATACGCACTATCTAGTGTCATTCTAATATGTTTCTCTGACGCACAATTCTAATGAAATATACCAAAGTAAGATAAAAATATAACACTTTATAAACAAATTTGGGCTACATTTTTGCACATTAGGGGAGGGGGGTGTAAAGTATAGCGGATCTGAATGCCTTATGTGTTAGGTACAATTATTCTGCATATTATATAGCAGGAATTGTAAAATAACTTTAAAATGTCCTAACATTTTACTCCCAGCTCCCTCCCTATCCCCTAATGTGTAAATATATAGCCAAAACTATATATGTTCCACTTATTTTGTCACTTCTCTTTGTCTTGTCTCACGCTAAGCTGAAAAAAAAAACTAAGGAAAAAAAAGTTCTATAATGCGTCTTGAGAGGTGGGGCGTATATCATGCAAGTACCAAAACAACCTTGTACAAAAGCACCGAAAGAGGATTCAGACGTAAATGCAGCATTTCAGATAAAATTGTACACGTAAACTTAAAACAAAAAATGTTCCATTCCCTAATTCGTATGTTTAAAGGAGTTAGCCAGAAACAATCCTGGAAAGAATGAACCTCTTCATGCTTTTTTTGCAAAAAATTGTAGGCTTCTGGCTATGGTTTGTTTTTATGCTCGTTTCTGGCTTTGATTTATTATTGCTGCACTTCTTGCGAAGCATCAATCGAAGAATTTCAATTTTGCAGCCTTAGTACCCGTCAAAAATAGAAACCTGAAGCATTTCCTGAGATTTCATATATTTTTCTTATAATTCTTCTTCTTTTTGTAATCAGCCTCCCACCAAAAATATTGCATCTATTCCGACAAGTTCACAAGCCGGCATCAGTCACATATTTAGAAAATATAGGTAAAAGTAGAAATAATTAAAACTAAAAAAGCGAAAAAAAAGAAAAATAATACACTACACGAGGATGGTACTAGGCCAAGATAAATATTAAATCATCCCGAAAAGACGCAAAAAAAATTCCTGCACCTCTACCACATAACCTTTTTTTTACAATGAACCAGCTATCCCAGCAAAATTGCCAAGAAAGAGGTTTTAATTTAGGATATAAATAATTTTTTGTATCAAACAGTTCGTAGTAACGAACTGTTAAAAAGGAGCGACTCGGCCCAATAGTAGCCGAAACTCTAAAAATTTTATGAATATTGATTCGTCAAAAGAATTGACTTTTTATCCTGACTCCAAATACATAAAATTAATTAAATTCAACGTTATTTATCGAAAGGGACGAGCCTGAGAATATTTGCCCGATTTTTGAAAAAAAGGGGAAATACACCCAAAAAGTCAAGCGATCTTGATAAAACTAATACGATGAGATTCAGTATATCATAGAACCCTATCGTAGAGGTTTCAAGGTTTCATGTACAAAATTTGGAGTTTTGTAATTTTGTAACTAGAAAGATCACGTATGCGTGTTTATTTATTTATCTTTTTTATCCCCGGGGTGATCATATCGGACGAATGTCTCTAGAAGATCGGAAGCTGTCTCATTCGAACCAAAATCTGAAATTCTAGGGCTATTTTAAGTGATCAAAGATATTGGAGGGCAACTATCCCTCTCCCATGCTTCTTTTTCTTTTTCTCATTAGATCAAAATTTTGAGATAGCCATCTCAAAGGATGGCTGAAAGGATAATTCAGCATAGTTGAAAGGTCCAAATAGTGTGCCTTTAGGGATAATATCTGGTTTGGATCATCCATAATTCACATATAGTACCTATTTGTTATTTGAAAACATGAAATTTATTTATGGCGAAGGAATCTTCTGCGGGGAGGGGGGGGGGGGTATTTTCGACGGAATGAACTTTCTGCGGCGGAGGGGAGGGTATTTTCGACGGGATGAATTTTCAATGGGAAGGAAGGCTTCCAAGGGGAATACTCAACCCATAAAATCCTTGAAATTTCAAATATAGAGCCGACATTATACGTTTCCCATGTATTTTAACTCGCGCCACCCTTGTTTAAACCCATGTACCGATAAACTGAATCAAGTAAAATTAAGAAACGGAAAAATTCATGGGAGTATACAATCTGGAATATATATTTGCAGTTTAGGGGGTTGGGAGTAAAGTACAGTGGAAGTTCAGTCAAAATGTGTTAACTACAATTTATTATGAAGTAAGAACTGTTTTCTTGACATGTTTCCCACTCAACGGTCACATTTCTAGGCTCAAAGCATAGTAGCAAGAAAAGTCTGCAAGAGAGGGGGAATTACCCTAAAAAAACTGTAAATGAAGACTATCTATTGAGGAAAAGCAATTTTTATGGCTGTGAAACATGCCGAGTCCTCACAATTAAATTTTTCTCACATCTTTTACAATAAAAGACTAAGGTAACAGTCTAGGAGAGCGACTCTTCTTAAGGGAATACTGTAACAACAGAAGAGGGTACTTACTTATTATCCCGACTACACTTAAGAAGTTTAATCTATTTAAAAGCAGTTTCTCTGTGTTCACTCTCATATAATCAGCTTAATCAAAGTGAGATTAACTATAATGCAGGTAGATTTTAATTAAACATGTAATATATACAGTTAGTTAGGTATTTAATTTAATGCGTTGGGATTGGGACTTTAATTTGTCCCAATTCTTTAAGAATGACCCCTTAATCACAAAGCCATAGAATAAATAGGTGAAATTAGTAAACATACTCTAGAGTAAAGAGCGCGGTATTAAGGAGGAGACGAACACCCTTATACACGTAATAATTTCTGTTCTTTTTAAGTTTTAATGCTGCTTCTTACTTCCAGTTGAAAAAACTTTTTATTATTTATTTTCTCATTTTTTAAAATAATGCTTGGATATCCTGCGCCCCCTTCACAGAAATTCTCATCCCTCGTGATAAATTCCTCCATGGAAAGATCCTTGCACGTAACCTCCTCCTCCTGGACCACCACCCAACGCGAAAAAGTCCCCCTGAAAACGTCTGTACACTTCCCAACAACCATTGCAATGTGTAAACAATGGTCAAAGTTTGTAACTTGCACCCCCTCCCCCGGGAATTGTGGGCAATTATGTCGTCCCCAAAGACATAGTGATTAGGTTTTTCGATTATGCTGAAAAAAATGGCTATCTTAAAATTTTGATCCAGTAACTTCAGGAAAAAAAATGAGTGACGGAGGTGGTCCAGGTGCACTCCAATTTTTTGGTCACTTGAAAAGGGCACTAGAAATTTTTAATTTCCGTTAAAAAAAGCCCTTTCGCGACATTCCTGGACCTCTGGGTCGATACATTCACCCCTGGAGAAAAAAACAAAAATAAAAAAATAAACACGCATCCGCGATCCACGAAATGCAAAATTCCACATTTTTGTAAATAGGAGCTGGAAACTACTACAGTAGGGTTCTCTGATACGCTGAATCTGACGGTGTGATTTTCGTCAAGATTCTATAACTTTAAGGGGGTGTTTTAACCTAGTTTCTAAAATAAGGCATATTCAATCAAAATTCCGTTTTTTATAGTTTCGGTTACTTTTGAGCTGGGTCGCTACTTACTTACAGTTCGTTACCGCGAACTGTTTGATCAGATAATGCTATTGATATTGTCAAGAAAACAACTACCCGCTGTCAAAGAAATACAATGTTTCAAGAGATGAAAAACAACGAATAAATATATCATTTAGAGCTATATCTGCGACTATTAAGGGAAAAAGTCACTCTCCTATACTATTACAAAGAGTAAATTAAGGGGCGTAGTACTCGGTCACTTGTTTTTAATACTAAGGTGTTTTTCCGTCATATTTTCCCTAATGTTATTTTCCCAAAACTTTATGATTTTTGTTTATTTCGGACCTAGTATGGGGGTTACGAGCCATACGTCTACTTCATCCCATTTTGACTTGCGTGAAAACTTGACCACTTAATCAATCTAGAAGCACACATTTTCTAAAAAAGATTAGAACATGAATTCCCCATTATTAGTTTCGAGCTATTAACTATATTGAAAGTGTAGCTCTTTGTTTTCTAGGGTTATTTGTTTTTATTTATGGTTAATATTTTACTGAAACTTACACTTGTTGGCATACAGATGCTCTCCAGAGCAAAATGAGTGTAACTAAAATCCCCAAATAGTACATTGCTGTTTACACTTCAAGAATTATCCGCACACTGATTCATTTCATCGTTGGTTCACTTAGTTCTTGGGTCAAACTGGTTTGACCAGACATTATGACACAATGCAGTGCAAAAAATAATCCTATATTCCTATACAAAGAGAGAATAAATTGGTTATTTTCAAACAGTTTGTGGTAACGAACTGTAGTAAGGAGCGACCCGGCTCAATAGAAACCAAAATTATAATAAATGGAATTTTGATACCAATAGCTACATCAAAAGAATTGCATTTTAATGCTGATTTTAAATATATAAGTTTCATCAAGTTTAGTCTTACACATCAAAAGTTACGAGCCTGAGAAAATTTGCGTTATTTTAGAAAATAGGGGGAAACACCCCCTAAAAGTAATAGAATCTTAACGAAAATTACACCATCAGATTCAGCGTATCAGAGAACCCTACTGTAGAAGTTTCAAGCTCCTATCTACAAAAATGAGGAATTTTGTATTTTTTGCCAGAAGGCAGATCACGGATGCGTGTTTATTTGTTGTTGTTTATTTTTCTTCTTTTTTCTTTTTCCCAGGAGTGATCGTATCGACCCAGTTGTCCTAGAACGTTGCGAGAGGGCTGATTCTAACGGAAATGAAAAGTTCTAGTGCCCTTTTTAAGTGACCGAAAAAATTGGAGGGCACCTAGGCCCCCTCCCACGCTAATTATTTTCCCAAAGTCAACGGATCAAAATTCTGAGATATACATTTTATTCAACGTATTTGAAAAACCTTATAACTATGTCTTTGGAAACGACTTACTCCTCCACAGTCCCCGTGGGAGGGGCTACAATTTACAAACTTTGACCAGTGCTTACATATAGTAATGGTTATTGGGATGTGTACAGGTGTTTTCAGGAGGAATTTTTGGTTGGGGGGAGGGGTTGAGAAAAGGGGGATATACTGGGGGAACTTTCCATCGAGGAATTTGTCATGGGTGAAGAAAATTTCCATGAAGGGAGCGCAGGATTTACTAGCATTATTTAAAAAAAACAATGAAAAAATAAATATGAAAAAGTTTATTTCAGCTGGAAGTAAGGAGCGGCATTAAAACTTAAAACGAACAGAAATTATTACCCATATGAGGGGCTTACCTCCTCCTAATACCTCGCTCTTTACGCTAAAGTGTTTTCAGCAATGTCAACTATTTATTCTACGGCTTTTGTGATTCAGGGGTCATTCTTAATGAATTGGGAAAAAATTTAAGATTTAGTGTAAAGAGAGAGGTACTGACGAGGGGGCGAACCCTCTCATATGTGTAATAAAAACATGAGAATAAAACATTCTTTTCGTAAGCTAGTTTATAAGTTACGTATATCTTTTACTAATAAAAAGATTCGTAAAAAATTAAAAGTTCTAGTTGCCTTTTTAATTAATCAAAAATTGGAGGGCAACTAGGCTTCCTCCCTCGCTCTTTTTTCTCAAAATCATTCGATCAAAATTATGAGAAAGCCATTTAGCCAAAAAAAAAAAAATAAAAATATGCAAATTTCGTTTTAATTATTTCTCTGCAGAGCCAAAATCAAAACATGCATTGATTCAAAAACGTTCAGAAATTAAATAAAAAAAACAATTTTTTTCAACTGAAAGTTGAAAAATATCAAGACGAAAAACTAGCAATGATTTTTGTGATTACCTGATCTATTTTTTCTGCCTTGTCAAGTTTGTCTTCATAAAGGTCAAAACGTACGTAATAAAGATTTAAATGCCTGGAACTCATGACTGAATCATTTCCCAATTTCGCATCCTTCAGATCCCGTATTAAGTTCTAGAGACAATAGGGCTATGATTCAAAATGTTCTCATAGCATGACTGAGATAAAATATACTTAAAATGAGCCGCAAATTATCTGATTTACATTTTCTATATATATATTGCTTTAAAAAAAACTTTGTCAGCAGCTAATTTGTAAATATAGATTCTTAAAATTTCGTGGATTAGATGCATTAGACTGCATGGATTAGAATTCCTGTCTTCATTTCCCAGCTCAAATCGCTGTCCGGAAGTATCCAGCTATTTGGAAAACAAAGCTTCTCCTCTCTTTACTTATTCAAAACGCGGGTTTTTACTAAAAAGGGAAAAAACTGACCTGAAAAATGCGTCTTTTCAAAGTACTGCTACTAGAAGGTGGGTCATAGGATGTAGTAGGTAGCATTAAGAACGGGCCTAGTGTCCTACGGGTATGTATTATCTTTAGAAAACTTGTGAAGATAAATGAATTAACAATGTCACCTATTGTCTCCATGGAACATTTTTTTTGTACATGGTTGTCCCATGGCCACGTATCTTTGTCTGCTTTTGTTTAAAATATAATCTCTGATCTTTATTATACCAAAAGTGTTGATGGTGCCATATGCAAATAAACTCCTTTAAACTCAACCCCTCCTTACCAACAAAATAACCCTTCTCGGGATATAGGCATGATGGAGTTTGAGAGGGCTAAAACCTTCCGCCAAATAGGGAAAATTTTTACTTCAGGGCTGTGTAATAGCTACAATTAGAATTTTGAAAAAGCTGAGCCCCCCACCCATCTGGGCCCCTTGAATAATGCTGAATATACATCTGTTATGGCTACAGATTTGGATATACTCAAATAAAATAGACATTTTTGAAGGGGATTTTATTTTTATTTAGAAAAAAAAACAAGATACAAAAATACTTATAAATACAAAATTGCACAACACTCAAAATTAACTAGAACAAAAGAGTGAGAATACATCAAATATAAAAAATGATATATCTATAAATATATCAGACTCGCATAAAAAACCAAATTCCCAGTTTATGAAATTATAATACGCAAAACGTTCAACTAGATTACATTTAAGTATATTTTTGTAAAGGCCCATTCATAATGAGATTTGACTAATATATTAGTTAACACTAATTTGAGCCAATCAGAATTTTTATTGTTTTTAGTCTATCAGAAAATTCTATTAAAAACCTGATTGGCTGAAACCAGCACTAACTAAATCTTGGAATTAATAAACTCTCACTGTGAATGGACCTTAAGCCCCTTCTTTTTCTGCATTCTTAACTAACTTTTAAACACTAGAAAACTAGAATACATAAACAAAGAAATAAAATGTATGACACGGGAGAAGAGTTTGCGAATCTGCACCAATTTTTCATCCCCGAAAACTCTTTGGATATAAAATAATATTTCTTATACAAGAGAGTAAAAGGGGAAAGATAGTAAAAGTAGCCCCTCCAACACCTTTCTAAGAAAATTTTGTTATAAATTACGATTTTTTTGTTAGGATCACACGAGTTCATTTTGTAATTCCGATTGAATATTGTCCCTGAAATTTTTCTTTCTCAATTTTGACAATGATATGTGTAAATGCAGATGTATTGACTAGTTTATATTTCATAAAAATATTTTTTTTTTAGTTTCTTCTTAGGTATAATAATCTTGGAAGACTTATTTATTTGTGGTACTAACGAGCTACTACTTGAGTTCCTTAACTCAACCTCTGATACATATTTTTCCTCAATTGGTAATTTTTAATACAAATGTTAATCAATTGGCAATTTTGCCAAAATAATTCGGAATTATTTAACCCTTTTTCTCTTGTTTATTTTGTATACAACCGAAAAATGAAGAAAATTACAACAGCTAAATATTTAAGAAAAACAGCAATTATTTTGAGCTTTTAGCTGCAAAAAACAAAGAAACAAGCATTCTATAACATGTTGACTGCTTTAGCTCGAACGGTGTTGGCAATTTATTACTTATAGAACGGATATTTATGCTCCATCCTCATAAATTGACCAGGCTGCATAGTTTATTTTGTTCTCTAGCATCTCTTTTGGCTCTATAAATTCCAAAATATGGAATTTCTATTTTTATCAATTTCAAGTATTATTTTAAAAAAATAAAGATCTTGCAACATAAATATTCCCTCCCGAGAATTGACAAGCTCAAAATACATCTTGGTTCCAGGAAATGATCATGAATAAGGTTGAAACCAAGCCCTTTTTCGGCTTTTTAGGTTCTAATATGAAATTTATATCTTACACCTTGAAGTACAGCTGCCAAAGTGCTTTAGACGCACTCTTCATTATTCATTTTACAGACAAACCTGAAAACGAATCAGCCAATTAATGTGCAGAAAAACTGTTTTTTCAACACGGCACAGGAAAACAGCGTTTCCCATTGGCTCATTCATTTGGTGCTTTGTCCATATAACATAAAATGAGAACATGGCTTCACCCTATATTGTGAACACCTGTAATCCCATTACAAAAATTAAATTAAACAAATTTGACTATTATGCTAAGAAGATAAGTTTGTTTAAAGCATTCATAAGGTATTTTGCTTTTTACTTTCGTCCTAAGGATAAGACATACAGGGTGCGTTCACAACTTAAGCCTCAACTACTCCCATGTAAAACTGCCTAACTTGTATACTCGCTGGAGCACCAGAAAGTTAAAACCCGTGGTGATAATAAACAACACCACCGTTAACAGCAATCAAAATAATAAATTGCAGCACCTGGAAGGACAAAAACATGTATAGAAATTTCCATTACTGAATCCAATCAATCATTTGCAGTGGCATAGATGGGGGGACACCTTTTCAGAGGGGTATTTTCATTGAAAAATTGAACAATCTCCCCCTAGTATTTGAAAAACACATTTCTCATAATTTATTTTTTTTTAATTGAGGCCACTGATTATTTGTTCAAAATTTTTCCCATTGGCGCTATCTTCCGAACCCCAGTTAATTAATTCGCTCGATGGTTATTGAATAAGCCTTTTTTTTCAAAAAGCAATCCTCTCTGATAAATTCTTCAAAATGGGAGTTGGAAAGAGGTAACTCAATTGTGTAACCTTCTGCGATTCAAGATTTTTTTTAAACTCTTACCTCCGAAATGGATTTTAAGCTTTCGGGACGGTCAGAAGTTATTCAAAATAGCTCAAAGTTAACAATCGAACACTGTCAGAGATTTGTTTGTAGTTATTAAGAACCATTAAAAATGAGTTTTTCCTGTAATTGATTTAGCCAGCATTAACTTTAGCCATTAAGAATTTTTACAGAATTTTTCAAATCAGAAAATTCTCCAAAAACTCTGATTGGCTCAAAGAGTGCTAGCTAAATCGCGTTGCAAAAGTCAAGGACCGTCAATATTATTCTACTCTTGAACAGAGCAGCGGTAACTAAGTTAGAAATAATACAAAATTACTAACCAAATACCATATATATTAAACGGACTCGATACAACTGCTCGTTATAAAAAAAAACTATGGTTTCTAGTATTCTTAAGGATGTTAAGCAGAATATTTAAATGTCATGGCCTTTCTATTTTTTTGTGATAGGGCCTATACTTACCCCTACTTTTGAGATTCATTAATTGGAGGTGGAGCGATGGGGAGGGACTACATGTCTTTTTCTATGGTTTAATAGTTTTTTTAAGGCTTATGTAGTGATTTATTTCTTCGAGCTGTGATCACCCTGCCAACAAAATTTCACAGTTCATAGGGAAACTTTTTAAAACTGGAATTTAGGGCAGATTTCTATAAAATTTTGCAGAATTTTTTTTTATCAAAAATCATATTTTTAATTGCAAACCCTTCATCGCGCATCAATCAACAGAGGACAACACCCAAAACAACATGGGAATGTGAGTTAATAGAAAGAAAAACATTATCAAATATTACTTAGAATTCCACTTGAAAACTACATTTGAAGGCGGTTCTATTGGCGCTGGAGTTGACGCATCCTTTAATTCTGAACTCGACAGCCTCTGAAAAGTTGTAAAAAGAGACGAAATTTCTGATATTCAATATTTCAAATAACAAAAGACATATGAGCATGCACAACACACATATAAAAAAAGCTATGAAAAAACCTTAGTAATATTCCCATAATTCCTACAAAACAGCATTCGGCGGCAGCTATTCAAAACTCGAAAATTGATTTGTACTTTATGGTTTGTCAGTGCGTGAGTTTTTCTTCCCTTGTTTTTCATTCGCTTACGTTTTCCTTATATTTAATGTGCTATCTGCGAACAAATATTTCTTATGAAAGAAATCGTTTAGCCACAAAACCCCAACTCTAAAGGAAAGTGAAAAAAGAAAAAAAAAACTCCTTTTCCCTCAAGTTTAAGATACTTAATCATCTTTAAAAAACGAGAAATATTCGCAATTTTTAAAAAGCACAAATGACAAACACAAATTTTACAAGCAAAACACACACTAACAGATGCACACAAAAATCATAATTTATATTTTATGTTGCAAACTAATGGATAAGTAGAATCCGAAAAAGAATCATAGTCCAAACCACAATTTTTTAATCACTGATGTGTTTAGAATTATAGATTCACTGTTTTTGTATGTGCCGTTTTAAGATGTAAAGTAATTGACTCCATAGTCAGAGTTTTAAGTCTCAGCTCCGAAAACAATTGTTTGGTGTTATACTACAGGGACACAGACCCCCCCCCACCTATCAAGCTAATAATTACCTTTATACAGGTAGCCGATCCTAACAAAATACCATAAAATGAAGTTATCTCTTCCTTTTTATGCCTTAAGTTTTTTCATTCTTTTTAGGTTTCACTGCTACTTATTACAGTTCTTCCACTTCTGCTATATTTTAAAGTAAACTACTTTCTTTTGAACTTTCTCTTCTTATTTATTAAAATTTGCATTAATACTTTATTTTAATTTCAAATTTGGAGTTTCCAATTTTTTTTTCTTCTATGGCGAGGCTTGGAGATTTTAGCTGCGGAAGTAGGGATTTTGGACATGGCAGCATGATTCTCCGTGAAATTTGAAACTAAATAAAACAACGTGGAAAGACGTATGCCATTATGCGAGATATTGCACTAGTCAATTGCGCCATTGGACTCAGCTTATTCCTCTACTCAAGTCCCGTGAAGTATCGCTAACTGGGTTGGCTTTTGCGCAGATACAACAAAGACGATGGCAGGCATCAAAAACAGTGTGACGACAAAAATAAAAGCCAACCATAATTGGATTGCCATTATTACATCTTTATACCCACTGTATCATCTTTGTGCTCAACTGATACTAGTAATCTATTGACACTGAAAAATCCATACCGTACAGTTCTTTCTTAATTCATCGAATATGCTTCGGATACATTCGATGACTTTGACTCTCAGCAGGCAGATGTCACGACTTTACATATTGAAAAAAGAAATGCTAGACTTTGTGAAGAGCCTCTGTCACAATTTCTTGGTAAAAGACTATATAAAACAAATTGTCTGCTAGGTATATAAGCTTACTGGCCTATAATGGTTTACTTTGGGTCAGAATAGACTGTCCATTTATTTCCCCAGCAAAAAAAGATCCACCGAGAGTCTCACCCGACGACGACAGTCCATCAATACGACCTTTTTTGTCAAATGTTTGGTCATCACTTGTGCAATGTTGCTTAGTCCTGACAGTGGTCATTGGGTGGCGTCCATCAGGGCATCAAGAGGAATGATAAAGTTCGGTAAAAGTCTTTAAATGATTCAGTTAATTTTTCGGCCTCTCTGCTCAATCGAGACTGCGGAAAAACTAGTAAAAGTTTTGAAAACAGTAAAAAATGAAAAGACGAATGGGTTCGGAAACGTGACTTTAACTGTGACGATGTCCATCAAGTACGGAAAACAGCACATAGGTCCCCTGATGCACACAGGAGAGTTTAATAAAAATATTAGTCCGTGAAATCTATTGGGAATGAGTCAGAATATGTCGCTTTTTTTAGTATCTGGAAGTTTGAGGCGGATGGCGATAAAGACTTGTGGACTTGGTCCATAAAATTATACATAGAAATTCTTAGATCAATTCTTAAAAAAAAAAAGAATTAACCCTTAGCCACTGAATAAGAACTGCATGTTCTAAGATGGTTTTAGCTTATAAATGACTATTTTTATCATCTCATTTTTGAATTTTTTCGAGTATATGCCCAAAATTCAAATGAGCAGCCCCTCTGTCTTGATAGTCATTAAACCTTAGTTATATGGACAACTTACAACTTCTACTTTATTTATAATTTTCCCAGAAAGTACCCTACCATAGTTCTGCGTGTTTTGGTAATCGAATATTTTAATATGACATTAGTAGACTGGAAGCACTCAGTTATTCATATATGCGCATATAAACAAAGACAATTTAAAACAAAAGTCAAATCGGGCTAATTTTTGCCAAGATAGTTCCGCTATATCGGTTGTAAAGATAAGCTTCATTTCATTGTTTTTCTAATTTTTATTTGTTTAAATGACAGAAAGGCAGTATGGTTAGAGTAGTTATTTACATAATCTGTAATCTAGAATCTAACTTAAATGTCATACACTGACTTCCTACAAGATTAAATTAATTCAAAAGAAATACGAATAATAATTCCGCACTATTTTGCTTCCGTCCTAAAATGAGATACAAATTAACACACAATACAACCGAAATAATGATTGTCTAAAGAGGATGATACATATATATATATATATATATATATATATATATATATATATATATATATATATATATATATATATATATATATATATATATATATATATATATATATATATATAAAACAACATCCAACACCAAAATTATTTTGACTTAAACTGAAGTTACCTTCGTCAGTAGTAAGGGATTGGAATAATAGATTGTATTTTATTGATTTTTCAACATCAAGTGTTCCTACCCCTCAGTCTTACAATGTGATTATTGAAATTAGAAAAAGTAATTTCCGCCTTATACACAAAATATAATAATGGCATTTAATAACAAAACAATTGCACCTATTTAAGCACGTCAAAACCCATTAGCCAAGGCCGTATCCAGGGTGGTTAAGGGGTTTGACCCCCCTCCCCTCCCCGAAATGTTTGTACGACTCGTAAAAAACGTAGGAAAAATAAATGTAAACAGATTTTTGATTTTTTTTTCTAAGATTTTTGTGTACCCCCTCCCCCCAGAAAAAAAAACGAGCATAAGGCCCTGTCATTAGCTTTTATTTTATTTGTTAGTGAACAGTTGAATATAGGGCATATAATTTTTATTTGCATGTATGCAAAGAAAAATGACCAAGAAAATATGCCGCAAACAATTTTCAGAAATGAGCACAGTTATAGAACAAATTCATAATTCCTGGCACCATTTTCAAATAAAACAAAATATATTTGAAAAATCCCTGTGTTTGAGAGTCAGTTGAGCAACGAACAGCGTGTAAAAAAATGATACATTAATAATGACTGGTGAGAAATAACAGCACGCAGTAAAACAGACATAGTTTCAGATAATAATAATAATAATAATAAACGGAGATAATTCAAAACAAATATTTTGGTGGTTTTGACTTACACCCAAATCTTATGATACGAATTTCTTTTTTGACATTTTGTGTGCTTCCTTAGGGGCGTAAATGTTCTTTGAATTAACTTAGACTTTGTTGTTTTCGTTTCGTAGGAGGGGAGGGGTATTAATCCTTACTTCTAGAGAATACCCTATAGACAATATAAACATAAGAGTCAACCAAGTGATTTAACACCAAACCTATGAAAATTAAAAAAGTTTACTTGGTTAGAATGGCTTTTGGAAAGCCTAATGTCTATTCTTAACTGAAATGAGCCAGCATCTGTAATAAAACTTGAAATCTAGCAGTATCTGTGTTGGCAACAAAATCATGTATACTAAACACCCTCCTCCCCCACACACGCCCATCTATAAAAAATAATTATATCGAACTTGTCATTTTCGAAAAACGTTTGCCATTTACTAGGTTATTTCTTTTGAAGGCAAAAGTAGTTTCTAAATACTAAAAGCAAAAAATACAAAAAGAAAACAAACTGCAAAGCTAACCTTCTTCAATAGAAGGTGCAATGGTGGCGGGCGCGTAGGCACATCACAAAAGCTTAAGCATGACAAGCGGGACATACACAGTGATTCATCAGAATCAGCATCACTCTCCAGGAAAAGCAACTGAAAAAAGACCATTTCCTGAAATCAGCAAAATAGCTGTGTTGCTATCTACTTTGCATCGTAGTTTCTGTCCCAAGAGAGGTTTGTCGCGCTTCTAATTCCTTTTTTACACCAAATCTGAACATACATTTAGAATTTTGTATCAGCCTAAGTTTTTGTGAATTTTTTTAATTATTGTTTACATTAATTTTGTTAGGCAAAGTATCGCAACAGTGAAGAACAGCATATTTTTTTTAATATTTTTTTTACGAATTTAGGTACAGGTATGCCACATGATTGAACTTCTGGGGGAATTTCCATAGCCGTATTGATCCGAGAAGGAGCTTTCAATTTTCTACTTTTGCCCTCTACACCACTTACATCTGATGACCTTAAACATTTTTTAAAGGGGAACAATACTTTTAAGAATTGAGGAGCAAAAAGTTAGGGTCCGGATTAGTCTTTTAGATCTTTTACCTATACTCACTCCCCATCTGTAAGATTAGAAAGAATTTACAAAAACAGAACCGATATTAGAAAGAAGGAAATGTCAGATTTGGCTTGGAATTCAACTCAAATCCTGAGTCATCAAAGCTGAAATTGTAAGAAAAACGGTCTCTGATTCAGTTTTCTTGCTATTTATGACCTGTCTTCGAGAAGTCTTTCGAGCCTTACAAGCAGGAAAGAGGTTGCGATGGAAAAATACAAAATACCTTCTTGGGCCCTAATTTTTGATGTTCGTTGTAAGAGACGGACGTACTGAATAAATAGATGCAATTCCATTCACACAGCATAACAACTTTCTAATTTAGCAGAAAGCCTATGTTCAGCGCAAGCACACAAATTATATCTATATTCACAAACATAGGTGGCATTTTTCACTCAGGTGGTCCCCTAACAACTGAAGCAACATTCTTTCTGATCTATGGTATAATAAAAAGTATATTCAATTGGCAGTCAAGCAAATCATATTAATAAATAATATAAGTTTTACAAGTACGTAGAAACAAGTGTGCTCCAAACCACTAAAACGCTCATGACCATAATCTGTGTTTAACAGTGGCATCAACCGGGGGGGGGGGGGGGCAGGGCATTTGCCCCCTGGTCCCTTAACTGTAAAATAATACCCTTTTGGGTATTTTTCAACGGGAAAACCTTACAAGTGACAAATTTGCCCCCCCCCCGCGTGTTGTTATGCCACTGTTGTTTTAATGACTTGCGTCTTTCATGCCATCACGGAGTTTTTTCCCTCCATGGAGAAATTCTGAATTACGTTTTACAAAGAAATGTTGACAATACAATAATAAATTATAGTTTAGTCGATAATATGTAACTTTTTTTCTCTGTTTTTGAATCAGTAAGGAAAAAAATTACACAATTGTACTCAACTATAAATAGTAAAATACGGTAAAGAAATTTTTCCCATGCGGATATCTTAAATTCAAATCAAGTCAAGTAATAGCAAATATTTTGAAGGTAAATGAAACTGAAACTTGCACATGTTGCAACCACATTTTTTTTAGTTATAATAGAATTCAAGTTGTAATTTGACGATTCAGCTAATCTGTTCAGAGAACTGAATTGAAAAATAAAGGCAGAAAAAGAAAAACACGATAGCAATGCCAAACACAAATAATTTTTCAAAGCAGAACAACCAGAAACCGCCTAATCAAGCAGTATTAGCTACTATCAGCACCATAAAAAGAACTGAAAAAAACTAGTTAACTTAAAATTAAAAACTACTAAGAAGCAACATTTGATACCTGATATGTAGCAAAAATATAGTGGTAAAAGTGGGGAAAATATAGTGGGGGAAAGTGAAAATTATGTACAACACTATGAATGCATAAAGGAAGGAATCTATTCACTCCAATTTGCTAAAATTCAGCTAGCGGAAATTACATCAAACAAATCCTAATTAATGTCTTTTCCATTTTATTTTAATATATAGCCTATATATATATATATATATATATATATATATATATATATATATATATATATATATATATATAATATATATATATAATATATTTCTGCATATGCTAAAAAAGCAGATCTTTTTTTATAGCCTCGAATAATAGTTAAGAAACCAAAAGCTTAAAAAAAAACGGAATCTACTCCTGCATTTCACCAAGTCAGAAGCTTCAAAGATCAAAATAAAAAAGAAAACAGAAAATAGAAAATAAAAAGAAAAAAACGATAAAAAGAAAAAACAGATAACAGAAATACGTCCAGCATCCCACCCGGTCCAAAGCTTCAGCTTTTACCATCTCCCAAGACATCCCTGAAATACTTAAATCTATTTTATAGCCTCATCCCTCCTTAATATGCGGAGTGCGAGGGGGAGGGGGCAAAATAATATCTTATTCTTTTAAATGAATAAAAACGAAAGAAAAGTGAAAGTAACGATCGAATCTACCAAAGAAGCTTTCACTTTAATAGCAGCATTATAATAATCAAATTATGAGAGCTATTCTGTAAACGCGTTCGTTCGAACCTTTTAAAATTTGTAACTAGATATTGAGCACCATTAATAACTATAACTATTGCTTTTATGTATACAAATTACTTTATAAAGTTAAAAAAAAACCTAGACTTTGATATGCACCAAATATAAAACACAAAATATTGCCTAGGGATTAGCAATACCAATCATAAGCAATTCTATCGAAAAAAAAACCCGAAAAATCCGGAACACATATTTAGTGACCTTAAAACAAGCGAATTGCAATGGAAAACGAAATGTCTCGCTTACGCAGAGGTCAAAATCACTCTTCTATGTATGTCCTAGACAGATTTTTAGCAATCATACCCTTTCAGATTGGTGATCAGTCCCATTTGCCATTGGCTGCGACTCACTCGAATTTGGGGTCACGAATACGTCATTGCTCTGAAAAATAAATCTTTACTGCCATTTATTCCTTTAGCATTTAGAGAAACAAGATTAGAGTTAATACTGCAGATTTCATAACTTTTCATGAAAAGGAATCAGAAATCGATTTCACCTTTTGTCATTTGAGCCTTTTGTTATTACTTCGAGGCTGAAGGAGGCTCGAGGACATTTTTATGGGCATGCCACCAAGAAATGGTCACACGAAAAAAGTAAAATTATTCCTTTTCGAAGCAATAGCTTCTCAGGGAGCCCAATTAACAAATTCCCTAAATAACACCTCATTTGATGACAAAATAAGATAATTAATTTAATTCAAACGAAAAATAAAAACTACCCTTCTTTCCTCCTCTTCCTTTCCCCCAGTCCAAGACCCACAAAATAAAAACCACAAACAACCAATGGAAGGTTTAGAAAGCAACTGGAGGCCCTCCTCAATAGCAAGTATTGTCCATACTGTTATGAATGCACTAGACGGGTATGTTTTTTCCTCATGCTTTTTAGCAGGGTTTTCTAGCTTTTTGTCTTGCTAAATGGGTCATCAACGGCACAATGTCCAAACGATAGAAGGACGGTCATCCAACTCCAACATGACTTCGCTTCTTAATCCCAGAAGAGAAATCCAGCTTGCGCGCCACTTAGCAGCGTAGGAACGGACCTCCGACAAGGTTACCTACCAGGACCGTGATAGTGAGCAGCGTTGGAGGGTGATCTCAACAAAATTGTCTCTACAGGTGAACTAAAGCATTGTTAATGACACAACACTGCGTTGAATTTTATTAATGGATAATTCTTTTCTGAGTTTTGCTTGTTTTGGTGAGTAATGTTGGTTTGTTTGATCCCCACTTGTCATGTTATTTTATTTTGGGTTGCCTCCCCATTGTAATATAATATCTGGAGCCATTCCTATGTAATACGTCAAAGATTAAGGGCCTGGAAAACACTTGAAAAGGACGTCAACTCTTGTTGACAGTAGTGCGCTGCCGAGTGCTAAAATCAGCATAATAACCCCGGTGACCTAGTCTTGCTTAAAGCCACTACACATCTGGAAGTCGAAGAGACTTCTTAGCGCCCCATCGAAAGCCGGTTGACACCCTTGGGAAGGCGTGGTAAGTTATTGCTCAACAAACTGCACTGGCAGGAGCCTTAGCTTTTTTGGACACTTCGGTGCTTTCAATAAAATCATAATGGAATTGCTCCATGGACATTACGGAACTGAAAGAAAATTACCATAGAAACCTTTCACAGACAAATTTATACCTTTTGAATACGGCTAGTTAAGGCTACCAGACAATCATCTACTAGGGCTAGGAAATACAAAATTAGCTGATTCGGAACTAAATAATTAAGATAGGAAGAGTGGATTGTTGAGACACAGAGCACGCCTTATAATGATTTTGTTTCCTTATAATAAATTTGTTTTCGTCCTTATAATGAATTAATGATCTTATAATGAATTTGTAAGTCTTGTTTTGCTTAAGATACATGCCTCGGACAAATGCAGTGGAAAACTTTTCAAATTTAATTTCTGCTTCAAATGATGATTCTTCATAGGTTCGAGGGCTTTATGAGCTTCTTTCTCGTTGGGATCCTTAGTATTTATTTCGAGTTTTGGTTTGGACTGAGCGTTAAAAAATCTTACAACTAACTATGAGTCCCCCAGACCACTATGGACTATTTTCTAACCATTTAGAGCATGCCCCAGCTTTCTTCTTTTTTTGCTGAACTTCTTTTTTTATTTTTTTATTTGATTCTTTTAGTAGGAAGTGCCAAATTCTTTTTAAAACAGGTTATTAGGGGTTCTCAAATATGCAAGTTATTTGAGCTTAGTGTAAAATTTATATTTGTTTCTCTTGATTTTGGTTCATAACAGCTGGGTTTCACTAGCGGTAAAGGTTGTGTCTACGCACACACTGCCTTGTCTCAGATTATAAGCTCTTCTTAGGTCAAGGAAGACCCGTTTATATTCTTTTTTATTGATATTAAAGAGGCATTCGACGATCTTCCGCATGTTTCTGCGTTGCTCAGCTTGCCAAGATACGGTTTAACACATAGCCTGATTAAAGTTTTTCCTCCATTGTGTTCTGATCTTAAAACAAATGTTGCTTTGTGATCTCAGATTTTTTCGGAAGAAATCTCAGTTAAAAAAGGGGTTAGAGAGGGAAAATCTTTATCGCCTCCATCTTTTAATTTATAATTGAATGATTGTTTCGCTTCTTTAAAAATCTAATTTGTCTAACGGTTGAAAATTATATGGCATAAGCTGATGATATAATTATTTAGTTGGTCTAAAGGGGTATTAATTGAACTTAATTGAAATATTAATTGAAATAACATTTTAGGGATTGAATTAAAAAAAAATGTCTGGAAATTAATGTTGCGAAAGTTCAATCTTTTGCAATAAATGATCCCCTTGGTTCTCCCCCTTTTGATTTTGGTAATGGTTGGGCTTTCCATGCTTTGGATTTGGTCAAGTACCTGGGCGTTTCGTATTCTTCCACTAAAAGAGTTTAAACTCATTTAATAATAAGTGATTTAGAGGCTAAGTTCCAAAAAAAACTTTTAGTTCTCTCATTCATCTGCCTGGCTTTATAAAAGACATATTATATAGTATATTATAATATAATAATATATATAAGCACTTGTAATACATAGTCGAGAAGTATATACGGGATTAAAGACCCACTTGAGGTAGCAAATGATAGTGTGACCTCCTAGTAAGAAAAGCTAAAAAATTATTTATGTGACGGGTATCTCTTTTTGAAAATCTTGAAATTACATACATCATTCTACTTATTTATGTTTGCTATTGATCATGTTTGTTTTGAGTCTTTTATTTTATGTTGATTTGATTTTAATTTTTTTTTATGAATTTTTGAATTTATTGGGGAAATAAAATATAATAATAGTTCGTTCCGTTTTACGGTCATATTTCGATCTTAGAAATTTCCTATAACCAAAAACAAACTGTTTTGTTCTTAAAACATAGCTCACATTTATAAATTGCAGAAATTAACACCTAAGTAGACATTGAGGACGGACCGTGAATATTGATCCGACATACATTTTAGAATGGAAGAGGCACAAATTAAATCACATGGGACTAATCCATTCATAGCCGGATGAGATCCATGAATGAGCATAAGTCAGAAGAGGCGAAACACATCTAAAATTGCAAACTTGGGGGAGAAAAAGTTGGAGGAGGCCAAGTGCCTCACTTTGACCTTCCAATCATACACACTGAAAATTCTGCATTGCCCTGGTTTCATCAAGTTTTAACATGTACAGATTTCTATGAAAATTTATCTATGTTGTCTCGGTTCTATACGGGCTACTTGCACAATATGGGGACCTGGCCCCTTGAGATTACTTCTCAACTCACCCCCAGAGTCAGATGTTTTACCCTTCGACCTTTAATCTAGTTTACATGAACTATATTGATGGATTTGTCCCTAAGAGAAAAGGCCAAGTTAGAAAAAAAAAGCTAAAATGGAACAGGTACTATACAGGCAGGCCAAAGACTATGCATGTCATTTAAGCCTCCTGAGTGAATTCATAACCTAGAGATAGGTAATTTCTTGATAATTCTTACATAAATTAAAATGAACAAGTGACGTTGTGTACTGAGAAAACTGTGCAAATGGACAACTTTGGCTACCCAGGTAGCATTAAGTGAAAACAACTTTTGTTACCTCTGACCTTGAATAACTTGCGACAAAAACACAACATTTTGGAAAAGTCTTGGAGCGATAAAACGGAGGTGCGTACGAGTTTCCACTTTACTGGATCTTATTCCGGATCCGAATCCATTTTTTGCTCGTCTAACTGTTACCATTAAGCTTAGTAAACTAAACGCTATGGTGGCGATAGTTGTTAAGCAGGGCTCTAATCAGTAATTTCAATATCCTCGAAAACAAAATTGGGTTTTCTGCGGTACCCCAAAAATTATTTTTATCAAAACATTTTAATTTTTATTTCGTGTTGACGTTTGTGTATTTACGAGCCTTAATTTCGGATGAGATCGTAGAGAACCCAATGCTCTTTTGGGGAATATTTGGGGAAACAGCCCAAGAAATTCGCTAGCAGTGGAAGCATTGTTCAAATACATACATTCTTCGAAAACCTGAGGAGGTTACAAAAGATATTTTAAAGCTGAATTTAATAACGATAGCTTTAAGTATTCGCACGAGTAGCTTTTCATAATTAAAAAAAGCTGTACGTCCGGCCCCGCAGTCTAGGTGAATAATACGATGAAGCAGATATGTTACCAAAAATACTGCTTTTTACAAATCCAGCAGCGGTCAAGGCCATATTCTGGATTTTTTTCAGGGGCTGGGAGGGGGACAATAAAAAACTTTACATAACCCAACAAAAATTTTTACGTGTATTTTTGCTAATTTTGTATGAGTTGAACAAAATTAAAGGAGCGGAGGGTCATACCGAGTAAGTCTTTAAGTCTAGAAAGGCTAAAGTGGTTAGCTTACAATTAATTAATGATAAATTGTTGGAGATCTTGCCTTTTGGCCATCTAGCTGGTACCCACGGAAAGCTACGTGCGACACTAGCTGGTGGCCAAAAGGACGTCCGTGCCTTTTGGCCATCTAGACGATCAACTTTGGCCGTCATCATCTAGACATCATCTTTTGGCCATCTAGACGTCCGTGCCTTTTGGCCATCTAGCTGGTACCCACGGAAAGCTGTGCAACGTCAATTGGGGTGGGAAGAAACAATAAGAACAAACTCAAAGGAAGAGGAATCACACGAGAGGGAGAACATATTAGAGCTCTGAACAATTTGGAGAATTTTTTTTTTTTTTTTTTTTTTTTTTTTTTTTTTTTTTTTTTTTTTTTTTTTTTTTTTTTAGAGGCTTATTCAGCCATCCAAACTCCATCTATAACAGATCATAGTCCGCTTCTTTTCTTTTTTTATATAGAGTTTTTTTAGAATATCAAACTATATGTATTCGATGCTAGACCTAAGAACATTTTTTACTAAAATACGAGCTTTAAACTGCCGTATATCGATTTCAGACAATTCAAAAAAGACATTTCAAATTTTAACAAGTGAAAAAAATTATTTTCAGCCATTTCTTGATGTAAACTATAACTTTCATGGCAGCCCCCCTTAAATAAAAACGAATAATTTTTCCCTCCCAAGGATATTCCTCCATGCGCAAAATTGAGCAGACACAGGGTAAGTACAAAATAGGTACCTCAAAATGTCGATGCCCTAAGGGGTAACAAAAGGATCGGGTATCAAAAGCAGTTTTAGGACAAAGGCTGGTTGGCCACCAATCACTTTCGACTTAAAAATATAAAGGATAGAACTCTCAATTTCCGATCAAATAAATATCCACCAAAGTTTCTACGACGAAGAGGAAGAGGATGGGGAAGAGGCAGTTCCCTCCTGTACGGAATGAATTCTGCTAATTTTGGGGTTTAATGTTACACGTGTAGACCAGAAATAGTCCCACAAATCAAGAGGGATTAAATACCAATATCTACCTCCCCCCACCCCTTCCTTAGAACTATTTGTATTTATCTGAAGGCTCAATGAAAGTTGGGATGTTTCGGCATTAAAATGTAACCTTTGAGGTATCTATCCTCTCCCTAACAACGGTAAAAACGATGTTAGAAGGAGGTAATTGTCCTAAGATCACTTTTGAATCTTAAAAAGGGCACAGGAACTTTCAATTTCCAAGTGAGTGAACCCCAGTCAGAGTTAATACGACGATCATTTCCATATAAACCTTATATATTAACAATGGGAAACTTGTTTGGCTTACAGCCCTTGCTCCGGGGACTGAAAGGGGGGTTGTCAAACCCAGAGGTAATGTTATTTGACCTTTGGCCCATTTTGAACAAAATGCCTATCTCAAAATTTTTATCAGATACGTTTGGGGGAAAAAACGGTGTAGGTTGTGGCTTGTTGCCCTCCAATCACATTTGACTCTTAAAAAGGGCACCAGAACTTTAATTTGCAATCGAATGAGTCCCGTCCGGAGTTCATAAGACCACTTCCTCAAGTGCCTCAGAGAAAAATAAATAGGCAATAATACACTGAGCCCTTATGGCTCTTTATAATAGGCAGCACTGTAGATTTGTCGAAATAATCCGAGGGGAATATGGAGGGGGACGACACCTGGACCCAACTTTCATAAACTATCAATAAAAAATATTTTTGTTCCTGGATTATTTTCAAGAAGACTATATGTTTAAAAATTGAAAAACACGACAAATCATTTAAAGTATCAAGTTCGGGAGGCTTTGAATAGACTGGGATAGAGGAGAAGCGTGCGTAGCCGTGTTGGCCCCAGTCAGCTTGGTGTTGCAGTGAGCTGCTAGTAGTAGTAATAATTCAGGAACTGCTTGAAATTTTGAACTACTTTAAATGGGTTCAGGAAATACTCAACAATATCTTGCGTCTCTTAATCATTCGTATTTATTTTCCGATTGCCACTCGCACCTCGACATCCCAAGATCTTTCCGACCAGTTCTTTCTCGCATCGTTAAGAATACCTTCTTACGATCTCCATTACACTTCGTAGAGTTTTATTTGACACCATTCTCAATGGCTTTCTTACTCCTTTCCAATTAACACTAAATAGAAGGTAAATACTTCCCCCCCCCCCATCAAGCTTTGATCAAAGCAAACACAGGATATCGCAAAAAGGGCGCTTTTAAAGCTTGGACCATCGAACATGGAGCAACAACCTATACAATTGAGATCAAAGACAATTCATTCCTTAGAAGTACAAACTTGAGATAGAAAACAAAGGTTAGTGTCTGGCCAAACTGCACTGAACCTCGAAGTGACTGAAATGTTAATAAATACAATTTTTGAGTACCATGACGTGGAAATCTTGAATAATAATGCTTTGTTACTAGGAGGGGATAAATTGAACTGTTTTCGTAGTTACTAAGGAAGAGTAGTCTGGAACCAAGATTGTCAATTTCTATAGTTCAGTCTCACGACTTACTACCCCCCCCCTAATGACTGAACATGCTTTTCTGTACTATCAAACCAAACAGAAAGTCATATCATACAAAAGAATAGCTCGTACTCTCTTTTCGATAAGTAAAGACGAAAACTAAGTTAAGCAACACAAGTAATGTTATCCTCAAATCCAGATCAAAAGTTATTTGTTTGGTTTTAAGAAGTTTTAAAATTTTTAATTCAAACTGGATTTCTAGATTCATTTGCTAGTATTATATTTATTGATATCTTAGTTAGAAATTAAATATAAATATTACAACCTACTATATTGGATCTTAAATAAAGAGTCGCCTCTCTGTCTCCTTTGTATAAAATTTATGAAAAAATCGATAACCTTTATCGATTCATCTTCTCGGAATAGTCCACATTTATTCAGGAAATCGAAACTTCCAGAAATTTGATAAATAAAGAAAAAGACAATGACCACGATTACATGAACGATAATGACCAAGACCTGACAATGTCAAGACGATGGTAAAGACAGTGACCAAGATATTCTTGAGAGTGCACGGCGTGCGCAAATGTAAGCAGAGACGGTAAGGGAATCCATTTACACTTTGATCATATAATACATAGCAAAATACCTATTCATGGTTAAAAAGAGCCCCCGACACCCCCCCCACCCCTCTCAACCGAAAAAATAATGAATTGAACCCTTCTCAAATGGTATTCTGGATACCTACCTGTAACCTCTTCTAAAATACAAAACTGATCAATTGTTTTGCTGATTGAGCGGGTCATACAGCATTACATCTGGACTACATTGTATGGGGTTGGCCAAGGGCCAAGAAGGTCAGCCATGGTCAATTGTCAATATCTTATCTCAGCCATAAGAAATAAAAGGGAACTTGGAAAGGGTATATTTGTCAAAACAGTAGAAAAATAAAGCAATAAAACGATGTAAAAACATATAAATTATTTCTAATAAAAGCAAATATCAAATTCAGAAAATAGGGATAAAAAAAATTATAGTCAGAGTTGTCAACTAAAGCAGGTTACCAACTAAAACACTGGAAGACTTACAGCACTGTCGTTTCTCTCTCGCTTGGTCGTCAACGTAGGAAGGCTGGCATCAGATGATCGCTTTCTAATCTTGGCATCACCCTTAAAAAAAAAGAAAAAATTGCATATGCATACATAAATAAACGAACCCCCCAAAATCTCGGAGAGGTCTCTACAGATTCTAAAAACCAGAATTAATTAAAAATTAAAGCCACTTTAAATAATAGATAATGAACGATTATCCATTTTAAGAACTATAATAAATTTGCCCGTTACAACTGATGTTCAAGGCTGGAACATCACTTGTAGGAAGGAACAGGGAGCTATATCCCCTCCGCTTTAAGATTGAAAATAAATCAAATTGATGTTAAAACAGAAAGATCCTGAAATGCTCTGGATACCAATTAATGCTATTTTACAAATTTTCATGCGTCTTTTCTTGTTGGGCTGAACGCCAGAAGAGAGGAGAACAGTATCCATAAAGGTAATCATGTACTTGTGCTTGTCAATGATACGCTTGTCATGTACGTGTGCTAATCAAGGGTACTTGTATGAAATACTCCCTACCGCTCAAGCTGTTCATGCACTGAGGCACTGTAAACCGCTTTTTTTTTCCAGTTGCTTTCACCTTAGCGTGAGAAAAGACAAAGAAAAGTGACAGAATATATGGGAAATGTACAGTTTGGGCTATACATTTGCACGTTGGGGGGGGGGGGGTAAAGTATTTAAAAAACCATGTGCACGAGAGCTGGGCATAATGGCCAACTTCCATCCCCTTTGAAAGAACTTGGACAAACTCAAGGTTCCAGTAAGCAGCTTCTTTATATAAGATACCAATACTGCAACCTTCTGCTAAACCTGTCAAAAAACTTCCAGTAGAGTCAAAACGTATTAGTAACTGCCCTATTTTCTTGAGAAAGGTCTTTGTTTTTTTGTCTTTAAAACTAAAAATATATGTTGTATTTCATAACCGTAACTGTTTTTTTACAATAACACTACCAGAAATAATATTTTACGATGATATTTGCAATAATTCAAGATAAAGTTTAAAATTTAGATATAAAATCTTTAAATTAAGCCTAATTTAGGAATTCTAGCTTTTAAAGAAGACGAAGAAGAATAAGGCCTATTCATGTCAACCGAATAGGAAGGACTGTTTCCCCATTTTGCCCAAATTATGAGACACATTTGGAAATCAAACAGCATCTAAAAAAAAGAAGGTCTCGCCTCGATTCGATACTATTTAGAGGCATTTCTGAGATGTAGATGCAGATTTCTGAAATGTAGAGGCATTGAACTTTAGTGGCCACAGCCTTCACTCAGCTTGGTGAGTATATTAATAACAATAGAAATTACTTCATCATGGCGAATTCTAGAGGTGGATCCCAAGACTTTAACAGTGAAGTACGGTCGGGCCGAAAACTAAAGAAAGCATTGTTTTTTGTTTTTTTTTTATTGAAAATGCGTTAAAAGAAAAATCGATTCGTCGGTTTCTTCTTGGTCGATTAGTCACATATGCAGAGGCGTATCACTGTATTGTCTATCTGTACTGTCGCTGTAAATAGTACTATCACTAGTGCTGCCTAGAGGTCATATTTTAATGCCTTATTAGAAGTTGGAGTCGAACTAGAAAGATTGGAATGGTGGCAGAGTGGGCGTAGCTGTGTTGGCCTCTAGTGGCTTGATGCTGCAGTGAAATTGCAGTAGTTGTAGCAATAGTAGTAGTAGTAGAGGCAGAAGAAGAAGAATTAGAAAGAAGAGGGTTAATTTTAAAAGGTCCTTAGTTTTGTAGATCTGTTTGCCAAGATTGATTTTCTACATCTCGAGCTCGAAAATAGCAGTTTTATGCACTAGATACCCAGCTGAAACCAAGTTAATTAAATACTTGTTCTTATTTAACAATTGTTATAATCAACATTCACGAAGAATAATTTTTTAAAGAAAAGATTAGAAGTCTCTTTAATGATTATAGAATTGTCACAACTCTTTTTTGGGCAAGATAATAAACATCAGATTATTCGAAAGTCCCATAGGAAGATTAATCATTAACAAATTTTCATCATAATTTGTGTCTTCTGTTCAATTGACGTATCTGTTTTTATTATTTAATCAAATGATTAGATGTCATGATACTTATGCCTTCAATTCTTTTCATTTTCGATACCAAAATGAGTACCAATTCTAAAATATTTAGGAATCACTGATTCTTGCCATTTTTTAAGAAGGCTTTGTTCTTTTATTGTTCTTTTACTAAAGACAAATAACAATTGACAGAAACGGCTAAGGGTTACCCGTAAACTTGACAAATAAAAGATCTAAGACCAAACTGGGCTATCTAACAAGACAAACAGTGAAGTCTTGAGAAAACAACGTCTGGGCCCAATAACCCTGTTGTTTTTTCTCAATGTTTCTCTCTATCTCTGATTACATTACACACAATGCTACGTCAGGTCGCTTTTCAATCTGAATAAAAGTTATACATAACACAGAAATTTAAATAGCTACCAACCACATGACTGGTTATTTTATGCAACACAAACTGATTCTCCACACGCAAATCGACTTCACACGATAATAAACGGTTAACGACCTTGGCGAAGGTCTAGTACCGGTACCCTTCAGCACGTACTACTCTTCTACTAAAAAAAAGAGAGCAACTTACACCTGGTGGTGTTCCTGAGGGTAGAGTTGTTGCTGACTGGCTGTGGTGAATATCCCCAGTTGAACTATTGAGCGATGTGGAAGAAGATACCGCCTGCAGAGAATAAGTATATTTATTGAAAAAAAAAGAATAATAATTATAAAAACTCCTCTATTAACCTTGTGTATCAACAACACAATAAACGATCTTCTTCACGCTGTATTGATAAAACATTTTTAATGACAGATTTTGTTTGAGTGTTAACCGATATGCTTTTAAAAAAAGCAAGCTTTTTTAAAATTTTCTTTCGTTTTAATTCTTAGCGAAAGGTAGGAATTTTCTTTGGTACTTGCGTATTATAGCAACCACACTCAAGAAATAAAGTTAGTTTAATCATAATGGAATATATCAAAATATGAACGCATTATATTAAATGCCTAACCTAACCAACTTTATGTATTAAATATTTATTAAAATGTACCTGCATAGTAGTTTATCTCACTTAGGCTAAACTGATAATCTACGAGTGCATACAGAAACCAGTTTTACAGCACATCAAGAATAACAGTGTGGTCGCTGTAGTACATTAGCACCTTTTCTTGTTTTCTCTCAAGAACTTTATTTAAATCATAAACTATTCTTACAATATAAGGATATGAGAGACCAAGCAATTCGACAGTTCTTTCGTAAGAAATTTAGGTCTATTCTTAAATCTTTTTGATAAGAGACCTAGCCATGCTAAAGTGGTGGCGAAAGACATCGAGAGGTATTTATACAAACTACTCTGATCAGAGGGACCTAGCAATGAAAAAGTCAGTTCGAAAGAAAGTTAGAAATATGCGTAAAACTTTGAGACTCGAACAGGACTGAGAAAAGACCAAATCTGCAACAGTTCTTCTTTCTTTCACTATTAAAAAATACTAACAATCTTTTTCAATATTTACAACCTTCCAATTCATTCTAGAAGCTCAAATTTAGAAACTGCTGCATGCACCCCTACCTTCTCAGAAGAACATTCCGTAAATAATTAATATATTTCTCAGTTATACTCAAAAAAGGAATCTTGTACTTCTTGCTAATTTGTAGCGATACAAGAGAACTATTAATAAGAAAATAAAGAAAACTTTCTATACCGTAAAATACGATAGAGCACCTTCTACCACAAATAGCAATAATATAACTAAAAAAAAAGGCTGCCAGTCCGATTCGGGGAATTATCAGGTGGCACAACATATGTTGTGCTGAGTCAGCTAAATTTTACAGAATTTTCTGTGCAAACTTAATACTGCAGCTGAGCATTGCCATATTGATTTCTCGTGAAATGGTAGATAAATGACAGCGGAAGTAATTGAAATAGAATTCACCCGAGTTCCATTTTGTGTCACTTGCACATGATAAATAAAAAAAAAGAAAGATAAAGGAGTACCATACTATAAACCATATATTGCATTATAAACGCCATCTACATAATATAAAAGGAGCGGAATTATAGTTCAATAGTTTTTGAACTATAAGCATTAGTTTTTGGTTTCCTAGTGATAACCCATTTTGTGTTCTTGTCTAAGGTCACTAAACGCTACTTGATTACAATAATCCTTAGGTAGGCCATTGGAAGTTGGAACCGAACTTCAGGCTATATGTAGCCGGCCATCCATAGTGCCACTATAGGCTTTCATTTTGAGTTCTAGCATTGGTATATCTCTTCAAAATACATAGGACAAAATGAGATTTTATGATATAGTCTGTCTATGCGCATAGATAAGGAAAATATTTGAAAATTTTTTATATTGAATTGCTACGATGCAATGTTTCCAACTGAAGCATCTCTTTTAGCTTATGAGAATAATAAATACGTAAAAATAGGCATTTAATTGCATCTTAGAACTTATTGCACATTAAACATTTATTGTCCTAGTCCAACTATTTAGCATTAAGCAAATATTACAGCTTAGTATTTCCCAGCCTATTTTCCTATGAAATAACAGATGTCAGTAGAACTTTAAAAAGCAGAATTTATGCAGACAGAAGTCTTGTAGCTTGCCTATAATACTTTGGCAGTACTAGACTAGTAGAGTACCTACCAGTTTCTTATGTCTTTGTAGCACCGACATGGGTAGATACTTCACCAACTCTTTCCTCCTTACATGTTTGGCATCTATTTTCATTCCTTCTTTGAATTTTTGTTGCTGAACAGCGGACATATGTACTGCAACAAATAAATGACAATATATAAAAAGAGAATTTTCTGTAAGCTAAAAACTTCAACTTTAATGTACAAATAGAAAAAACGCTTCTTGGAGACTTTAATACATAATTTGAAAGGGCCATTCATTTCACTCACCGACTTCCAGTGTTCACGACCTTGGCCAGCGTAATGGAAACGGGATAGCCTGCTTATTTCTGTTTTCCAAACTACCTTATACTGGGAGGGATCCTATTCCCCCAGATAAATACACATACACACAAATATTCATGCTCGTCTCCGAACAGCCCAACCCAAAATAAGATTGCCTACTGCCTTTTCATCGGAAATTGGTGTTATTGTTTAATAGACGTCCACGTCTATAGACGAGCTGAGTCCACCTTCTGTAGAGGAGCTGAATTCGCCTTCAATAAAAGTTCACCGCAAAGAGAACAAACAAAAATGTAGAGGAGGTACCCGCATGCCCACCTTTGATTCAGATAAGCTGAAGGGTATAGAAATAAAGCGCGTTTTTAAAATAGGAAGCTTTATACAACCTTCTACAGGACTCGGAATTTGATTCTGATGATGAGATTATACGAAACTGTCTCCATGATAATCCAAACAAGAAGAAGTAGAAGGAAACTCTATCACTGCCAGAAGGTGCTGACTCCAAACACATTTGGAAAAGCATGAAAGTATGCTACCATGAAGTGGTAAAAATCTTTATTGGTTAGTGTAAGACCCAAAAGATCAGGGCCATCAGACCAGACTTGGGCACACACAGAAAATAGAAGAAAATACCTCGTGTAGAAACCAGTCCGTGATCGCTAGAGGTTAAAATAGTCATAAAAGAGTCATATAGATGACGACACAACCCAAAATATAGCACTAAACCGGCAAACCAAGGGATCAAGCTGTAAAGATAGACAAAGTTATAAATATGCCATTGGGCACATCTACCACAAGGATTTGTAAAACGTCCACCCGCCTTCCAGCCTCACTTTCAAAATCAACTCTGAATTAAAATGGAATAGTTGTGGGCATCAAGTCATGGCTAATTGTAGAAAAAGTCAAAACAGATAGTCCAACTGAGTGAGAGGCAATTCTCGGTCGAGACAAATACACCCGCACAGGTCGCCAAAAAAGATCAAAATTACTGTCCGGACTTGGAAAACACATAGACGGAGAAGGGAATAATGTCTTGCTTTTACTCACTTTCACTGCCCGTGTCAAGAAATTCACAAACAGTAGTAAAACAGTCTTTAAGCTTTAAAGACATTCGCTTCTGAATGTCCGAAATACATTTTTTTGTTCTCCTTGGATTTAGTCATCGTTGTCAGTCAACTTTTCAGTTTTATGCAAGGTTAGATGGTGACAGGTTAGCATGGCTAGATTGGGTTGGGTTTCCTCACTGGTGAAATGGTGATAAAGAAACGGTGAAATATCCTGGTTTCGGTGCGTTTCAACCTTTCCTTAAGATGTTCTTAGAGGAGAGAGTTGCGAGGCTTGTCAAGGTGGGTCTTCCCGTTATCCTTTCCTAAGAGTAGTTAAGGTTATTGTTGACTTTACCATTCTTGAATCAGTGTCAAACGACAACAAAAATTATTCCCTAAGAAAGGGGGGTTAATCTTTCCTCAACTCCCTCCCATTCCGCCCTTTACGCTCTGGACTTTATAATCAAAGTTCAAAAGTAGTTAAAAGTTTATAGTAGTAAAACGGTCTTTGACTTGCAAAAATGGTCATGATATTTAAGAATACAACAGACCATATAAAACGCACGAAAAGAGTATAGCCAATGTGAAAACAGGAAGGAAAAATGATCAGATTTTCCTACGCGAAGAAAACAATCAACAGTAATTAGACAGCAAAACAAAAGGACAGTCATTAATGTTTTCTAGGCAAACCAAGTGTTTTTCAAGTGAGGAAGAGGGTTTTTCTAGTAACCTGAATTTACCATTATACAACATCCTGGATTTTAAATCAACTGACAGGACACAAAAAAAATGTTAGTTTCTTGTTATTAAGAGCTTGTCCGCTGAACTATTGAATAATAACAGACATAAATAGATAGCTTACCTAGTTCAATGAAATTCTGAATATCAAAGGTCAGATCTATGCTAAGATTTTCAGTTTTCTCAAATTCGAGGCCAATAAACCATATTGTTGTGACTGAATCCCTGCAAAGAAAAAGAACTTTTTTACTAAAGCTACTATAAAGGGCTTCAAGTACAAAGAATTCCTTTGGCAAGACATTAGAAACACCATTTTACTGTTTTGAACTCTTGCTCATTAAGGTATTATGCAATTAACAGACCAATATGAGACCCAATAATAACTATTGGATTAAGATGCGGCTTTTGAATCTGATTTATCAACTGCGATACTTAACAAACAAAAGTTGCATCTACGTGACCCCAGGTTCTCTTCTAATGAAGTTTTCAACCTTCGCAAGCTTAAATTTTCCAGCTTCCTTCCCAAGGAAAAAGAATTATGATTCATGATACAAATATTTATTTCTACCCTTTTCACTGTCTTAAATTAAAAAAAAAGGTTTTCTCTGGTTTTTGTCTCATTTCCTTTTTGGTTTACAGTTAACTAAATTACTAGGATGAGATTGGCGTTAATGTTAAAAACATTAAAAACTAGGCAGCAGAGGTTTTAATTATATTTTTCGGTGGAGCGAACCCAACAATATCAAAGCACCAAAAATTAGAACAGATTGCCAATATTTGGATCTAGACCTCCATTCAACCGTCCTCGATTCATGTTCCATCCATTATAACGGGAAAAAGCCACAGAGTATAACAAACAAGCTGGAAACCCTTTTTAGATGACGAAAATCCGAAAATCTCAGGATATTAAAGTTTGGCTCCGTGACATTGCTAGGTGAAGTGACCCCCCCCTCCCCCAAGGTTAAATATTCACAAAACACATAAAGAAGAAATAATTCTTGCTGATGAGAAGATTTTCTTCAGTCTTGACACTCTATGAAAACTGCTGGCTTTGCTCCTCCCCCACTCACAATAAAATAAATTGTAATGTTATTTTTTACTCTAAGATTAATTTTCCATTATTATTGAAACCTCCCAAGCTTCCAGGGACGCAAGGACCAGTGTTGAAATTTTCAGAGCCTCAAGACTATTATGGACCTAGTGTTCACTAGTGTCTAATTTAGTCAAATTTGAAGAACTCTAAGCAAAATTACGCAAGGGAAAATAGTTTCATATCTTTAAAATAAGAGGGTTAAAATAAGAACCACCTTATCTGAAACAAGGAATAATAAATAGGAATGTTTTCTCTTTTTCTTATTTCAAGGTTGTTTTTTCTTATTTAATCATTTTGTTTAATTGATTCTTTTAATTGTTTTCGTATGCTGTTTTCTCTTTTTTTTCCCTTTTTTTGTGTCCTTGGCCCTGTGAGTTTTGATGTGTCAGAAATATTACTACGAGTATATTACAATAAATTTAGAATCTATACTTTTTGGGCTTTTGCTGATTTTTTTTTTTCGTGATTTATCTTACTACAAAAAAAACAAAACAAAAAGAAAAACAGAAAATCATCATTTAAACACACACACAAAAAAACACAGATGGAAACATAAAACACAACATGCACAATATACCTAAATACGAATCAACTAAATAATCAAAGAATTATACTAAAAAGTTAAACTGGGAATTACAGAGAAAAAAATAATAGAAAGGATAACTCACTTTTCAGACTCCAGAGGTTCAAATTGTTCTGGACTAATGTGTGCCAGTTTGATAAGGGAATTTTTGTCTAAGGTTTGAATCAGGATTCGAATCTTAGATTCAACAAGACCCACCCATTCCAGGAGGTTGTCTTGAGTTAAGGCGCTTGCTAACAATACCACAAAATGCCTAAAAAAGAGTATTAATGGTTTAAACAGTCTTTCTTTCCTGATGCACAAATTTGCAAAAAAAAAGAAAAATTACTTTAAGGTCAACGTTCCCTTTGAAACACACTACTTTGCGGCAAACCTACCGCTGCAGTTTGTACCAAAAGGATTGGATGCTCATATTATTCAATTTATTAGTTTTAGATATACTCATTGACTATGCCAGAATTAAGATTTTGTATAGACTTTTTATTAGTCATCCAAACTTGCTTAGAAGAGAAAATTTTTCCTATTTTCACTTCTGTTTTTTTTTCACGCCTTTTCAATGTATTTTTCAATCAAACGATAAATGCAGATCAAATTTAAAAAAATGAGACCATACAGAAAAAGCTGGGTTTCTGTTCTAAGAAGATAGCAATGTTGTCTCACGATGAAACATTAAAAACAAAGGACAGCAGAAAAAAACAGCTGGCATAGGGAACACAAACCTTTAGTATATGATCTGAACAAAGAAACAAACGAAATAATGATCGAAAATTTGTCATTACACATAAAAGGAAGAAAATGGTGTATGGAAACTACAAAAACAAAGACATGATGTACAAACAAGAACCATACATTTTTTAACCATACATATTGTTTATCACTAAAATAAGCAATAATTGGATTTTTTCAGCATTAAAAAGTCCTCCAGGACAAATGAATTTTCAAGCTTGTATACGAACTCAAAGTTAAGACACTAGAACTGAATCTTTTTCTATTACTTCTTATTTTTGTAGAACCAGTAACGATCGAAACTGTAAGGCCTATTCACGACAAGAAGTATAATAGGTTTATCGTGAAAGATAAGATTAATTTACTAAGATAAAGCCACCAATAGACAATCAAAGGAGAAGCTATAATTTCACTTGGTTTCCTTGCAAAGAACCAAGGAAATTAAGTATTTTGTAAATTTATTGAAAATGTAAAGTTTGATATTGGAGTACTAGGACTTCAAATATATTAGAAATAGCTATAACTTTAATACTGAACCTTCAATTACTCCAAAACAATATCATAAGTTCCAATTATTAGCTTACTTAGTAGTCATTAGCCTAAGCTGAGTTAGCTTAGCATACATCATTCACGTAGGAGCCCCCCACCCCACCCCCACAAGACAGAGACTATATTATAACAGTATAAACCAATGGGACACCATCCTTTAACTGATTGCTTGTCTAAAGGGCCAGATTAATTCACAAGAAAACAAAATAAATTCCGACTTAAAATCGGGCCGAGGCGTCAGTAAATTCCAAAAACTATGATTGTTTCCCGTCTCAATAAAACCAGGACTTTTGACATACAGTTTTTTGCCAAAGGACATTCTATTTTTAAGAACTTTACGCAAAGGACGAGCGCAATTCAATTCTGCTTTAACTTTGGCCATTCATTGACTTCAAGAACTTTTCCCCCGGGAAACAAAGACAGTAATTTCAACTATATTTTCATCATCGACATTGACCCTAGTGTTAATTTAAGGTATAACTACCCTGTATCAATTTGCCGTGTAAAAATCCTTTATGCTTGTATTTCCATTTACTTCAGCGCAAAATTAACAAAGAGATACCATTCAATAGCAAAAAGTATACTCTTGAATACCTTGATTTTTTTTCAAAAATACTTAAAATCTTTGAAAAGTATGGTCTACTTAAGAGTCTTGCATGTCTTTATTCTGAATTGAAATGAAACAATATCTATATAAACGTTTTCACCACTTCCTGGTCTAGATAATTATGAGGTCAAAATTGTAATGTTTCTCAAACTTATGAAAGCAGTGTGAACATTTTGGAAAAAAACACAGAAAAAACACAGTACTTTAGACAGCGTGTAATAGCTTTTTTTCGTCAGGAGACTGAATTATGTGGGTGGCATGAGGTGGGAACATGTTTGGTTGGAGTATTTGCCTGCTTCACGCTAGACAATTGAATAATTTTGAGTTGACTTTCTCATTAGACTTTTTTTGCAAACAAATACTGAGTGAAAATGAAAAAGGGTAATGGGGAACAAAGAACTGGCAGAAATTATTAAATGAGGAAAGTTCCGAAGGTATATTCATTTTCTTTAGTATTCTATGATAAATATGTGCACACTTTAACTGTATTATTAAGTTTACCTTGTTCTATGTCAATCCATTTAGGAATCCAATAGAAAAAAAGCTTTTGGTACTTCCGCATTAGCCAGTACACGCTCGAGAAGTTCGCTCTCTTTGATGTGCGAGAACCGGTTTTTATCTGTCTGTATTCAGAGACAATTAGCTTAAGCTCAGCAGAAAAACTACGACGTAGTTACATTTTAATTAAATATTTAATATATAGAGCTAGTATTTTGGTTTGGTTAGGTTACGTTAGGTATTTAATATAATGCGTACATAATCCTTTGTTGTAGTTTCCATAATTTTGTTAATAAAATATGTTATATTTTCATCATATTTTGGTATATTTAATCGAGATTAACCTATCTTTCCTTCTTGAGTGTGTACTGACTAATAAGGAAGTACCTAACTTTTGTCAAGAGGAGTGAGCAGCCCTCTTATGTAAATATGGGCACCCAAAAAGAGGGCAGGAGCAGGTGGCACCAGCCCCCCTGCCATTTACATTTTGAAAGGGAAAATAGTGTTTGCACAATAAGATGCTCTGTAATGTAAATAAGTATACACGATATATACGTAAATAAGTATAATAAGTATATACGGATATTCAAGGATATTACGTATTTTTCATAGCTCCTCACCCCTAAAATTCAGCTTATGGACGCCCATTTATGTAAGTACTAAATTATGTTCGTCTTAAATTTTGATGTTGCTCCTTATTTTCAGTTTAAAAAACTAGTTTTTTAATTACTTTCTCGTCGTTTTCAAAATGCAGAAAAATCCTTCTGCATTTTGTGAGCTTTGCAAATGAGAGGTGCAAAATCAAGGCTTGCTTGCTGGTCAACAGATTGTTGGTCAACAATGTGTTATGTTGGATAAAATATTAGAGTCTTTTCCCGACAAAAAAGAACAACAAATGGGAGGATGCATAAAGTGCACAAATCAGACCACCGCTCCTCTTCAATCCCAATCTATTCAGTCTCCCTCTTTACACCCTCTTAAGAGGTTCCAACTTCTCCTAAATTTTTCCTCAGTACCTCTTTCAATCCTGTTCGGGGACGGCCTGTTTCTTGCTTGGCACTAGATTGTTGGTCAACAAGGAAGTTATGATTGGTCAACAAGGAAGTCAACATAACACATGTGGCAGAACAAATAGATTATATAACCAGGCTAGAATATGACGATTAAATCTTGTCTTATTTGGGACAAGCCTTCCATATGCACTATGAACTTACATTTTACATTACAGAAAAATCCTTCACCCCCTTCTAGCCCCCACACCCTCCATGGGGTTCCTCCTTGGGAGAAACACTCCTTTGTACAAAATTCCCCCTTGAAAAGTTCCTTCCGCATAAAATCCTCCTGGATAATACCATCCTCAATACAAGTTCTCCCCGGAAAATTTCCTGATGACAATTGTGCCTGGAAAATTCTCTATACTTTCATTTGAGAAAAATCTTGTTTAGAGTTAATTCCTGATCGTTTTTCAAATCATGCAAAATCCAACTCCGTAGAAGATTTTACGGTTGCCTATTTACGTGTTATCCCGACCACACTCAAGAAGTTTGATCTGTTTAAAACCGATTTCTCTATGTTTCTCTGTGAAAATTACTTGATCTGAGTACGTTAATACTACAATGTAGGTATAACTTAATTAAATATTTAATATATAGAGCTGGTTAGTTATGCTGGGTATTAAGTATAATGCGTTCTGGGCGGCCTGCTTTCCATAATTCTCTGTTGCAGTTTCCATAATTTTGTTACTAACGAATTATTTTTTTATTATATTTTGATGTTTTATTACGATTAACCTAACTTCACTTCTTGAGTGTGGTCGGGATAACATGGAAGTACCGATTTTTGTATTTGATTGAGGATTTCATGAAAAATGGAGGGGAGGGTACATGGCCCTAAGCCTACTTGTTTAAATCTCATAGGTGAACAGTTAGAGGTACTTACGTATTAAAGAAAACAAATTCAAGTTCTTGATCTGAATTTGGGCTACATGTTTGTACATTAGGGGAGGGGGATGGGGGTAAAGCATAGCACGTCTGCAAGCAAAATGTGTTTTCTTGCAGACTAAAATTATTCTACATATTATGAAGTAAGAATTGTTTTCTAGCTTCACGATGTCCAGATACTTTAACCCTACCCCCTCCCCCCCAATGTGCAAATATATAGTCCAAACTATATAAGTCCAATACATTATATCAACCGTCACTTGTATTTGCGGCTCTGAAATCGGTTTTATCAGATCTTACATTCAGATCGAAAACTTGAGTGTGTTTACTATAATACATAAGTATACAAAAACCTTGGAAACTGACGTTTCAGCCAAAGGAAGGCTATATGGGCAGCTAGAACCATCTGTTCATGGTTTAAAAGTCATAAAAGGGCCAGGAAATCTATCGAATATCCAAACGTAAACATCGATATCGAACACGATATTTGAAGATTTTTGACTATTTCCGAATTTTTCTGCTATCTACTGGTGAATGTTCTGCAGAAAAGATCCAGCATAGAATATTGCTTCGAAAATGGCCGAGAAGAAGAAGAATGATGTATAGCCATTGACTAATACATGCTGATGGACAGCATACACACCGGTATCCACAAGTTGGCATAGCCTGTTCTCAGACTCTTTGAGGGCCTCCTAAGGACTTGGCTGTATAAAATGCTTTCTAGGCTTACAGGCATTGCTCGATCACATCCATGACGATTGTCATATATCTGAATCCGTGTATATTTCCCCTATCGATCTTCTCCAAGTTGAGAGTAAAATAGAGAGATATAGATTTGGCCTTTCTGGCTTCTGAATCTGTATCAATAAATGCAAGTACCGTGACAGTCCCTGTGATTCAGCCACGACAGAATCAAGCTAGTTTTTGGGGAGTATATAGCATTCAGTAGTGAATGCAATGCATACTCAGCCAGCAGCCCAATCTACAAATGCTCTGTAGGTTTTTAATATGGAGTCTTTAGCCCCAAGAAATACTGTTCCATTCAAGTAATGGAAGTCTTGTAATATGGGTGTCAGAAATATGTATACGAAGTAATCTTGAAATTAATGTCCATGTCCGCCACCAGTGTTCTTCTGAGAGGGTTTTTCAAGGCTGATCAGTTAATAAAATAGTTTGTGGTAACGACCTGTAAGTGAGGAGCGACTCGGCTCAATGGTCAACGAAACTCTAAAAAATGTGATTTTGATAACAATATATCCCTCAAAAGAATTGGCTTTTTATGCTGATTCCAATTATCCAAAATTCATTAAGGTTAATGTACCCACCAAAAGCTGCGAGCCTAAGAAAATTTGAATCATTTAAAAAATTTGAATCATATTCCAAGAATATCGGGAGAGGGCTCGTTTGAACGAATTTTAAAAGTTCTAATGCGCTTTTAAAGTGACCAGACACATTGGAGGGTAGCCAGCCCCCCTCCCACACCCTTTTTTACCTGAAATCGTCCGAACAAAGTTTTGAGATATCCATTTTGATTACCTTAGTAGAAAGATCAAATGAGTGTGCCTCTAGACAGGGTCGTACCCAAGATTTTCTTTTTTTGCGTGGAGGGGGTTACAAAAGGATTTTTCTCGAGGAGAGGTAAAAAAAAAAACACATCAAAATTTGTTTACGTTCATTTTTGTTACGTTTTTACGTGCCGTGTAGACATTCGGTGGGGGTTCAAACCCCCTACTCCCTCCTCTGGATACGGCCTTGCCCCTAGAGATGACATAGCCCGCCATTACTTAAGGAAGGGTCGTAAGTTATGAATTTTGCCTACTGTTTACGTATAGTGTTTTTTATTTGTTAGTAGACAGATATTTTTGGGGGAGGTGAATTTTCTGAGGGGGATTTTCCATGCGTACAATTTTCCATGGGCAGGGAAGTTTCCGGGGATGAACTTACAAGGGAGAATTTGTCAGAACTCCTATAAAAAATTTGTCCTACTTTCTCTTTGCTGATTCAATTTTTCATATGTATATTCTGGGTAAAGTTTTGACCCCTCCCCCACAGTGCATGGGGGAACGGCTATAAGTTATGGATTCAGTCTATTGTTTAAACACATTATTTCTTATTTGGAAGCAAACAGAATTTTTTTAGGGAGGGGGAATTTTTCGCGGGGAGAGGACCCAAGTCCTTCTCTATGGTGCTGAAACTTGGCCGGCTGCTGCTTCTGTCCGTGATCCCATAAATGTGGCCCAAACAAACTTCCTAAGACGAAACGAAGGGATCAAGTGGTATGACTTCGTCTCTAACACCCGACTGCTGGCATTAACGGATCAGACCCCCAACTCTCGTCATCTCGTCGTAAGAACCACTTAATTCGCATACCAGTAGAAACATCTGCCAGCACACTTTTCGATTTTGATCCCCCTGAACATGGCTGGAAGCGCCCCCGTGGAAGCACCTCATATGGAGGGACAGCCTTACCTAGCACCTCTCCATGATCGGTATTGACCTCTAAGAAGCAGTCACGCTTGCGAAAGACCATTCGGAATGGTGGCGAAGAGTTACGTCTCTCTCTACGCTCGACCACCTGCAGGAGCTTTAAGCAAGTATTGTTGTCTCTCTTAAAACCTCTTATAAGCTACAAATAAATCACAACACAAATTCACCAGTATGCAGAAAGAACTGCGACTCCTGGAGACCTCAAAGCAAGCCAAAACTATATAAACCTCTTGATAATAGACCTAAAAACGAGATTTTCAAGCATTTGGGAAATAACTTTATTTTTAAACATGTTCTTATCTCCGTCAAGGATGTGGCTGAATCCGCTCAAACTCGTATCACACCTTGTGCATGGACTGATTTGTTTTATTTCTGAGTGTTTCTAATATTCAGTGTATTCTCGTTTAGTAATTCGTTAACATCACTCAAGAAAATAAACTAAAAAGACGAAAGCCACCAGCATTGCCAACAGAAAGATGGGACTCCCCTTGCCGTTCAAGGTGGGGTAAAGTAAACTTTCAGTCAAGGGCTTTCGATAGTAGTAATTTCAATGGTGTACTTTTATTTCCATTTGAAATAATTTTCCTAAGAATTTGGATTCTTTTTTCAAAATTGTCAAAAATCTATCTCGTAATTACAAATTAGTTTTCCCATGAATCCAAATGAAAATTGCTATTTTCTGAATAAGGTTGCATGGAAAATATTTGTCATTAAGCATTTTCTTTAAAAGCCCGTTTCTGAAATTTTGTCTAGTATTCCTGGCTAAATCTTAACTAGGTTGCAACTACTACAGCAACAATAATCTTTTAAATACTACTTTAAAAACAAGAAATAAAAAATATTAGACAATTTGCCTTACCTATATTTGAAGAAAAAGGAGGATGGCTCAAACAAATTCTCCCACGTTATTCCAGGCCGTCCAATCATTATGTCTTCCGTCAAAGCCAACGCATTTCTGAAAGCTTCTTGCATAACAGTGCGAGTGCTTATCGTAACGTTAAACGTTGAATTTTGCTGAGGATAGGCTGGCGTGATTATAGGCATGACGTGACTCCTATCACTTGGATTAACCTGGAAAAAAAACTCATTTTAAGGAGGCGTTAAAGTATAGTTTTATGTTATTTCTCTCATGATATTTTGGCAAAATTAAGTCAATCCAATAATTTTCGCTTCTTAAAAAAAAAACAACGCTAGAAATTTTAATTTCTAATTGAATGAGCCCCTTTGCAAGTTTTTACGGCCTTCCCTTAAAAGTGGCCCAGAAAAAAGGAAAACACACAGAGGCCTCATCATTCTTTACAAAGTGCGCCCAAGTAGGTGCAACTTATAGCACTAAATAATGTTGCTGGTTTCAAACAGCATGAAAAACGTACGTTTATTGATTTAGAACTCCAAAACCCCAAATACTTTTTTATATAAAGCCTTATCACTATTGTACAATCCTTTCTACTTCTTTCTTTTAAAATCAAACAATTCGTTCTAAAATAAAAAATTTCTAAATGTTCTGGAAGACCAATGCTTTTTCCTAAAAGTGACAATACTACATAAGTAACATTTTGTTTTGAAATAAAACATTTTGAGATTATAGTAGTGAAATAAGTCTTCGCAGATCTGAAAATGTGATTTTTTACCAATCTATCTTAAAATTACTAAATTTGGAATACGTATCAAATGTCATAAGCAAAAACAATAAAGGAATTTTCGGGTTTTGAGAGTTCAAGGTGCAAACGTATATTTGAAAATTGATATAAAGACAACTAAGCCAGTCAAATAAGCAGTAAATGTATACGAAGAGAAGATATTAAGACACCTAAGTAGCATTATTAGTAAAAGAGTGGATAGGTGACGATGTAAGAAGTAGAATGACCAGGGTACGGTTTTTTGCATTTGAAAAAAAGATTCGAAGAATAGGATGATAAGTTTTAAACTAAAATTTCGATACTGAAGGCCACGGTAATAGCAGTTAGCAAGTATAGATAGAAAACGATGGCACTTCAGAAATCTGAAGAGAACAAAAAAATTTCTACAAAAATTGGATAGGGACTGTTTTAGGTTCAAACCCCTTCCCTTTTCTCCTTGGCAGAGCCTTATAAACAACAATAAAAAACAAATAACAAACAAACAAATTAAAAAACTGAAAAAAAAAGTTCATAGAATGGTAGAAATTTTTGGATTATTATTTGTTGCATATCCACCAGCATTTGTTAGATTATAGTAAGTCATTTTTACTTTCCTCTAGCATGAATAATAATTATTCCGATTTTGCATCCGAAATTTATATTTACGATTACTCTATTCTAGATTAATTGCATGATTTAATACCCTTTTCATGATAAATTCGAATATGGGCTTTAAAAAATCAAAGCTCGTCCCTTTTATCCCTTAGGTTCGTAAATTTCTTTCGTAAATCCGTTCGTAAATACGTCTCATGATAAATGAGGGTACAGTTCAATAATTGAACTTAAAATTCAAACCCGCTCATTTTTTTTCTCCCACTTTCGAGAAACCTATTCAATAATAAAGATAACAACAGCCTATAATAATAGTGAATGACTTACCCTAGGGTCCCAGACAGGGAAACCTAAATCAGTGTTATCTGGCTGCTTTAGCAAAATAGGTTGTGGCCACTCCCACTTGGAAAACACTAAGAAAAATTTGTGAACCAAGGTTGCAGCTACAGCATTTGGGTAGAGTTGACACGTTCGAGCAACTAGCATAGCCCAAGAAACCCCACCCAAATAACCAAGAACGTTGCTGTAAATTCCTTGTCCTAAAAACAAAATATTTTAAGACTGAATAATCGGAATCCTTTTTTTAACAGAAAGGCATCAAATATTGATGACGTGTATGTCCAGAAGGTCTTATAAAATCCAAAACTAGTACACTACATTCATCGACGTATTAAAACATCTGACGGCCGAATTCCTTAGGCCCTTTTCTCTATCCCACCCTTTTTAAAGCTTCCCCTTTGGATAAAATCAAAAGTCACACTTAAAAAACACAAAGAAAGGTTGTCAGGAATTGTTCAGAAAATATTCCACATTCAACCTCAAAGGCCATTTAGTTTTCCGGTTTTTAAAACGGCACTACTTCTTTTCCATATTTGAAATTTTATCTCTATGTATTTATTTATTTAATTGGTAATGACATATGAAAAATCATATGAAACAAACAGTTTTAATAGTCTAAACTAAGTGCATTTAAAACCAAAATAAAAAAATTACAAACACATAAAAAATTAGTTTGACAATTCAAGTGGTAAGCCTACTAAGTAGTGTCAAAACTGCCATCCCAGTAAGTTGCCCGTCTGTGAGTTAAACTTGCAATAAAAAAAAGACTACTTGTTTTTAGTGTTCTAGGTTTTTTTTCATAGGATTAACCCTGTTAAGGTAGCATCACACAAGGATGGACCTTTGGGTTAAGTACCTACACGTCCAAGTTAAGTACCGGTTAAGTACCAAAGGTATTGATTCATAATAGTACAATGGCATGTATTACCGTGCGATTCACATGCCAATTTCAGTTAGGTTTAAGCGAATTATGTCATACTATAAAATAAAATAAAACACATTTGTACATTTTATTTTGACAAAAAAAAGCTATTAAAAAAAGAGCTAAGAGCTCATATGGCACTTGTGACGAGGCAAGAAGAGCTAAGAGCCAAGAGATCATATGGTATGAGCTCTAGCAAAATTATATAAATCAATAGATTGATTTAAAAAGGAAAATAAGAGGCTTAATGCCGGTCAAGATTTAAAATAAGAGCTCTGAGTCACACAGTCCTTCTAAATCAAAATTCATTAAGATCCGATCACCCACTCATAAGTTATAAACACCTAATTTTTTCTAATTTTTCGTCTCTCTTTTGCCCCCCAGATGGTCGAATCTGGGAAAACGACTTTATCAAGTCAAATTGTGAAGCTCCCTGGCACGCCTACCAATTTTCATCGTTTTAGCACGTCCAGAAGCACCAAACTCCCCAAATCACTGAACCCCTCCCCTCAACTCCCAAAAAAAAGCGAATCCAGTATGGTTCAGTCAATCACGTATCAAGGACATTTGTTTATTCTATCCACCAAGCTTCATCCCGATTCCTACACTCCAAGTGTTTTTCCAAGATTTCCCCCTCCAACTCCCCCCAATGTCAAAAGATCTGGTCGGAATTTGAAATAAGAGCTCTGAGACATGAATCCCTTCTAAATATCAAATTTCATTACGATCCGATCACCTGTTCATAAAATAAAAATACCCCAATTTTCACGTTTTCCAAGAATTCCAGTTTCCCCCTCCAACTCCCCCGAATGTCACAGGATCTGATCGGTATTTAAAATTAGAGCTTTAAAGCGCAAGATCCTTCTAAATATCAAATTTGATTAAGATCTGGTCACCCTTTCGTAAGTTACAAATGCGTCAATTTTCAAAATTACCCCCCCCCCCCCAATTCCACCAAAGAGAGCAGATCCGGTCCAGTTATGTCAGTCACGTATCTTAGACAGGTTTTGATTCTTCCCATCCAGTTTCATCTTGATCTCACCTCTTAAGTATTTTCTAAGATTTCTGGTTCCCCTCAACTGCCCCCCCCCTCCAATTACGCTGGATCCGGTTGAGATTTAAAATAAGAGATCTGAGTTACGAGATCCTTCTAAATATGAAGTTTCATGAAGATCCTATCACTCCTTCGTAATTTAAAAATACGTCATTTTTTCTTACTTTTCAGAATTACCGCCCCCGCAATTGAGCGGATCCGTTCCAATTATGTAAATCACGTATGCAAGACTTCTGCTTATTTTTCCAACCAAGTTTCATCCCAATCCCTCCAATCTAAGCGTTTTCCATCATTTTAAGTTTCCCCACCCCAAACTTCCCCCAATGTCACCAGATCCGGTCAGGATTTAAAATAAGAGCTTTGAGACACGATATCCTTCTAATATCAAATTTCATGGAGATCCAATCACCCGTTCGTAAGTTAAACATACCTCCTTTTTTCTAATTTTTCAGAATTAACCCCCTCCCCCAACTACCCCAAAGAGAGCGGATCCGTTCTGGTTATGTCAATCAAGTATCTAGGACTCGTGTTTTTTTCCCCACCAAGTTTCATCCCGATCCCTCCACTCTAAGTGTTTTCCAAGTTTTAGGTTTCCCCCTCCCAACTTCCCCCCCCAATGTCACCAGATCCGGTCGGGTTTAAAATAAGAGCTCTGAGCCATGATATCCTTCTAAATATCAAATTTCATTGAGATCCTATCACCCGTTCGTTAGTTAAAAATACCTCATTTTTTTTCAATTTTTCAAAAATACTCCCCCCCCCCCCCAACTACCCCAAAGAGAGCGGATCCGTTCCGTTTATTTCAATCATCTATCTAGGACTTGCGTTTAATTTTCCCACCATGTTTCATCCCGATCCCTCCACTCTAAGTGTTTTCCAAGTTTTAGGTTTCCCCCTCCCAACTCCCCGCCCCCATCACCAGATCCGGTCGGGATTTAAAATAAGAGCTCTAAGACACGATATCCTTCTAAACATCAAATTTCATTGAGATCCGATCACCCGTTCGTAAGTTGAAAATACCTCATTTTTCTAATTTTTAAGAATTACTCCCCCCAAAAAAAAACTACCCCAAAGAGAACGAATCAGTTCTGATTATGTCAATCATGTATCTGGGACTTGCGCTTATTTTTCCCATCAAGTTTCATCCCGATCCCTCCACTCTAAGTGTTTTCCAAGATTTTAGGTTTCCCCCCTCCAACTCCCCCCAATGTCATCATACCCAGTCGGGATTTAAAATAAGAGCTCTGAGACACAATATCATTCCAAACATCAAATTTCATTAAGATCCAATCACCCACTCATAAGTTAAAAATACTTCATTTTCTCTATTTTTCCGAATTAACCCCCCCCCCAGATGGTCAAATCGGGAAAACGACTATTTCTAATTTAATCAGGTCCGGTCCCTGATACGCTTGCCAAATTTCATCGTCCTAGCTTACCTGGAAGTGCCTAAAGTAGCAAAACCGGGACCGACAGACAGACCGACAGACAGACAAGACAGACCGACAGAATTGGCGATTGCTATATGTCACTTGGTTAATACCAAGTGCCATAAAAAGCTATAGAACCAATCTATCAATTTCAAATAGCAATTATTCTTGAGGTATTATTATTCCTAATAGAAGCTCTTCTCGGGATTTAACTCCCCACTACCCACTAACACACACGTTTTTTATATTTCATCTTAGCTGAAACCATGGCATAGAATAACAATTTTAGCACGGAAACCTTAATTTTCTATGTATTTTTGTAAGCAAGAAGAGGCAGTACAATGTATTTTGGAGAAGCTAAAAATACTAAAGTTTATTCAAACGGAGTGAGATATGTATTTTTTTGAGAGGTTAAAATCTTTAATTGAAGCATCTTTCAACTTACGAGGTATTTAGTAAGACTATTCTTGAATTAAAAACATCCAAAGGAGGTATTTGACTCAACAGATAGCAAAAGTTGACAGAAAATTATTTTTATCATCGATCTTCCATTAATAATTCCATCATAAGCAACAATTCAAGTTTCTTTTTTAAGTGCACTAATAGATATACTTAAAACAGCGGTACCCTTGTTCTTAACAGTAGTACTTTTAAAATCAAACTGGCGTTTTCTACACTTGGAACGATTAACCTGATAATTGAAAATATTGAGTCATACAATAACCAAGATCCTGCAATGCAAGCAAAATAGAAAATTAATTCACTTTTCAATATTATTAACTTTTATGGCATTCAACCTCACTTATTAAGTATTTCATTGATTTATTGTGTGATCCTGGGTCGATACATATTTCCAATAAATAAGCAAACACGAATGTCATGCTCATTGAATAGCAATGCTCCTATTACACCGTCTCTTGTTCTGATTCACTTCTAAATTTGAAAGTCAGTTGTTCAGATGAATGCCTAGCTAGACTGACAAGCAAGACATAAAACAAGTTACAACCAACCAGTTTTACAGCCGCAAACTCCGTATCCGGGGTAGCCTAATTAGCCAAACAGGAAGGTTCTGCTATGACACACACACGAATACTATCACACGCATCTCTAGCAAACCTTCTATTCCCCAACGTGTGCTTTGCCAAACATTTATGTTTAGCCATAGAAGTCTAGTCAGACCTGGATGTCAACACTTCGAAGATAAGTTTATATCTCATATATGTAGTATTTTGTTTTCTTAAATGTAGCACTTAGTTTTCCACTAAAAAGAATTCTAGGTACGACTCGAAATGTTGGGCATTCAAGACCGCATCAAGGGAATAGGGGGGGGGGGGTTAATCCCACCCCCTAAATTTTTGTCTGACCCGTAAACACCTAATGAAAATGCATATAAAATAATTTTTAATGTGTTTTTTAGAAACGTTTTTGTCATCCCCCCCCCCGGACAAAAATCATCGAAACGCCCTTGCGGGTATTACAAGTTATTTTCTTCTTCTTGTTCTTTAGGAGAGCCTTCTGGGAACCGCTTTAGTCTTGTTTCGCCTTTATGATGACTTGCTAAGTTACTGAAGATGTGTGTCAATAGGTGATGCTAATGCAGGTTCTGTGCAATGTCGTGTTGCCACAAATGCTTCTATACATCATTTTCTATCATCTCACAGCCTGTATTCAAATTTTTTTTTTAACATTTCACGTCCTTTTTCAATTTTGTGGATACTACATCAGTAAGAGATACAAGGCCCTGTTTATGGTACTATTGTAGTAGAAAAACATAATTACCTAAGTTCTGTATAGGCACGCCACCAAGGCCGTACCGGGGGAGGGGGCAGAAACGTTTATCTGACCAGTAAAACATAACAAAAATGAATATAAACAACTTTTTGATGCATTTTTAAACCTTTTTTTGTACTCACCCCGAAAAAATCCTTTGTAGACCCCCCCCTCCCGAAAAGAAATCCTGGATGCGGTCGTGCACACCAAAAAAGCTATATTTTATTACCATAAAGTTTTTCCAATTTACAACCCAAACTACCTAAATTAGATTATACACAAGTTAATTGATTGGAAATATCAAATTGAACATAGACAATTGAGAGATTCCACTGAACCAGCTAATTTTATCTCATCATTGTGTCATCAAACAATTAAATATTGTATAGACAAATAAGGCCCATTACTTGTTTTATCTGATGAAGATACTTAAACGCCAACATATGCAAAGTTTTTTAATCTACCCCCTAAGGGTAAGATCTTACAATTTAGTTAGCCAATGGAACCAGTTAAGAAACTCATGCTCGTACTCAGTAAAAAAAAAAAAAAAAAAAAAATCTTAGTGAATTATTATGCTTTAGTCAACATTAGTAAAACTAGGACAGCGGATTAACTCTGGTTCTGTTGAAGGTGCCCTTGCCCAGAACAATATTCGTTTTCAGAATGAGGTTCAATTCCATTGAATTTTGTCCAAAACATTTCTTCTCTGCATGACAAAACCTGAGTACTCTCAAAATTAAGTATCAGGTTCGCTGTTTAAAAACTTAAAATTAAAAAAAAACTTACTCTTGGCCCACAATTTAATTGCCCTAAGAGCCAATCTAAAAGTTTCCTTGTTTGGAACCAATCTGAGGATTTCGTCCGTGACCCGACAACCATTTAAGCTACGTACGCACTTTGGATCCAAGTTCTTCAAGAGGTTGTCATCTCTTAAGTCCTAGAAACAAACATTATTCAATTAAGCTACAGAAATAAAAAAGACGATTAAATGACAATTCCTGTCAAATCGCAATTTAACCTCTCAAAAAATACATATCTCATTCCATTGGAGTAAACTTTACTATATCTTGCTTCTCCAAAGTACATTGTATAGCGCCTCCTTGCTTGCAAAAATACATAGAAAATTAAGGTTTCCGTCCTAAAATTGTTATTCTATGCCATGAGAGTGTAAGAGATTTCTTTTTTTTTAAGTTTTTCATTTTGCAAAAACGTGCCATATTTAATAGCAAGACAATCAAGAATCTATTCGCGTTTTTCATTCTGCAGTAAAGATTTATGTTCTGCAGTTAAAGGCTCCCGGAATTACTGCAGCTCAAGAGATGACAGGATAGATTGTTTTACATATTTTTAATCTTGCAGGAACTCATATTTTCTAATTAAGAAATGAAAAAGATCTGGATTGTCCCACTCCCTCTTCTCGAAATACATTATGTGTTTATAAAATACTACAAATACAAAAAAATTATATATTCAAAGATTGCATACTGGCAGATACTTTTCACCATCTTTTTTTTATTAATTTTTACTAACGATTGCATCTTTACTATGGTAATTTGGTTAAAGTGGATGTTAATCATCAGATCAAAATACTTTTAAAAAATTGTGGGTTATTAATGCAATAGTAAACTCTTATCTTAAAAACACTTCGCCTTATACATAACTCAATTTGTTCAATAGCTTTTCCTCCAGTTCAGTTGTTTCAGTTAAAAATGAAAATATGCAGGTCTACCCTTTACATGCTCCAGGTGTGGACAGACTAGGGACTGGAGCCACAAAAAAAAAACGGATTAGATGGGTAAGAACCCTCGCAAGAAAAAATATTTGAAATATCTAAACTTGGTTTCAGCAAGTTCAGATATAACTAAATTAAAAGCAATGACATTCAGAAAATTAATTAAAGATGAAAATTTTATTCCTCTGAAGTTGATACCCCTATGAAATTGAGACCCCTTAGGTTCACAATTTCCGCATATATTATTGCATACATCCTAAAGATATATAATAACTGCTAACTCCAGACCTTAGGAAAACTTACGGGGAAATGATTTATAAACTGACCTACATTTGTCAGGAAAAACCATTTATCGGTTTTATGAAAAGCCATTCATCAACGACTTCGTTTGTCTCTTTAACAAAGTTTATAAGTGAAAACATCTGCAAAATTGCTATTCTAGCTGCTCCTTATCTCAAGAACTGCTATCTTTTATCAAGGGAGTAGTGGTGATAACCTTCTCATGGTGTACTTGAAAATAACAGGCACAAGCAGGAGTCTAATACTGTTGATTTCAGTCACCATCAAGCAATGGCCATCCTGCCCATTGCCTGACCAATAGGTAGGGTATTTTGTAGAATATACCGCAGAGATTAAATGGTTTAAAGCCAGTAATGGCTGCCAGAATCATACACAGGGGACAGTCATCCCGCTGGACAGTTGAAGTATAGACCATGGTGTGAGAAAAGATCCTAAGAGGAACAATTCAAAGGGAGGAAAAAATGTTTTCTTGATAGTACCCATTCTGAGAACCAAGTGATGCTTTCTCTTCATCGTTTGGGAATGATGGTTAACCCTCTCTATTTTTATGAATACATGTTGCCCATCCAAGCAGGTTCAAAGTTGCTATGTGGGGTTCTATAGGTGAAAAAAATAATCAATGATGGGCACCTTGACACTACCAAGGAGTCTTTTTACAAAGGAGAAAAAAAAGACAAGCCCGCTTTCAAAATACCAAGCCCCAAGGTGACCCATAGCCTAATGGCTACTGACCCAATATTTTTTTTTTGGGTGTAAAAGTAATAGGCCTTTGTGGTCTAAGCTACGACTCAATTTCGTGCGTCTGCTCATATCAATAATCTTTTATCAAATCTTATACTGAAAATGGACCTTTCATTGTTCAGATTGGGGCAACTACTTCCTCCTGTTCCTCTGGGATATAAGCCCACCATATACTAACAGGCAATATGATGGAGACTTTAATGGATATTCTAATAAATACCAATATTTCAAAATGTGAAAGAAAATTTACCCCCTCAAATAAGAGCAGAGAATGTTTGATAAATTGTACATAAATCCATATCTCTTTTTTTTAGAAAGTTCAAAAATGGATAACGTTTTATTAGGAGCCTATCTTCATTCCCTAAACTCAGCCTTGCTTAATGTTTTACATAATTTATTACCAAGTTCTAAAATCCAGAGCCTTACAGTTTATTCAGACCCTATGATGGGCCTCGAGCTCCCAGATTCGGCCTCACAATACAAGTTACATGGATACTTTCCTGGTGTAACACTATCATATGCACTTACTTCTATGGGAACGAATATTTATCTCCAGTATATTGCCAGCCACTCAGGCAATACGGATAACCATTGTGGATACAGAATTACTAAAAGTTCCCCTAATAATTACCAGCCATTTGGGACACCCATCCCCTTGAAAGATATTTCTCAGTAGAAAATATCTGAGGGACTTGCAAAAATAATAAACCAAACTTAACCCCTCCTTCCTTAAAATCCATTCCAAAACAAACCTTAGAATCTGTGCAGGCTCAAATGGTTTGATTTACAAGCTTTCTCTTAATAAATCCTTAGAGAGAGAGAGAGAGAGAGAGAGAGAGAGAGAGAGAGAGAGAGAGAGAGAGAGAGAGAGAGAGAGAGAGAGAGAGAGAGAGAGAGAGAGAGAGAGAGAGAGAGAGAGAGAGAGAGAGAGAGAGAGAGAGAGAGAGAGAGAGAGAGAGAGAGAGAGAGGAGAGAGAGAGAGAGAGAGAGAGAGAGAGAGAGAGAGAGAGAGAGAGAAGAGAGAGAGAGAGAGAGAGAGAAGAAGAGAGAGAGAGAAAGAGAGAGAGAGAAAGAGAGAGAGAGAGAAGAGAGAGAGAGAGAGAGAGAGAGAGAGAGAGAGAGAGAGAGAGAGAGAGAGAGAGAGAGAGATCGGTACATTTAAAAACTATCGTAGCATAGAGCTAAATTCAGTTTTTTCACAAAAATCATACGTTTAAACAAAAATCACACACTACAACTCAGCATTAAAAACTGATGTGAAAAAAGGCGAGTTCGGCTATTGGAGGGGCTGGTTCGGGTAGTAGTGATCGGTGGCTCTTATTGGCTAGGATGAATTTTCCAAATTGGTGAATAAGGTGTTCCAGCCGGACTTTAAGTGGAGATAAATTTAATTTAGCAAGGGCTTGATCGTAGGGTATGCCACGGTCCCGGAGTATAATCCTTGCTGCTCTTTTCTGGACGCACTCTATGTCGCGTAATAGGTACGCTGTGCGGATAGCAGATGGACCCCACACCGGGCACGCGTACTCGAGCAACGGGCGAACATAACACGTGTAGGCATGGAGAAGGCTTTTAGTATCACACCCAAAACGCCTCATTTTGGTAAGTGTCTGAAGGCTTGCATTAGCCTTGTGGACGGTTAAAATAATATGGGCACTGAAACTACAGTCACTAGTGAAAGTTACTCCTAAGATTTTTATTTCGTTCACAATCGGGAAAGGGACTAGAGGCATATCTATATTCCGCTTCAGAGGGTTGAAACGAATTATTTTCGACTTGACTACGTTAATGGTAAGATCATGACTTGAGCATTCGGTCTTTAGCTGATCAAATAACTGGTCTGAAAACTGCTTTGTTATGATAGTGTTTTCGACCAGGTAAGCGAGCACTATGGACAGATCATCTACAAACTTGTAACGGTCGTCGTGATGGTTAAGCAGGGAATTAATTACAGCCAGGAAAATTATTCCAGCTAATTTTGTGTCTTGTGGGGCCCCGCAAGAAGTATCTGACCATGATGAATCCGAATCGTTTTCGTGGAGTGCAAAGACTTTTTGTTTTCGGCCAGTTAAGAAGTCGAGTACAAGGCCAAGGGTGCATCGTTTGGCCCCCATTTCCTGGAGATTCATGCCTGCAGTCCGGTGGCGGATTAGGTCAAAGGCCTTTCGGAAATCCACTGCGCAAATGTCGACGAAACAGCTACCTTTTTCAAGCCATTGGAGGACGCGGTCAAACATCCGTACTAGGTAGATTGTAGTACTACACTTGGGGAGTCCTCCGTACCGGAATTTATCAATACGCCCATGAATTTGTTTCAGAAGAAACTTGAGTATAAAGGCCTCAGTTACTTTCGCCAAACAAGGTGTAAGTGAGACCGGGCGGAGATCGTCACATGCACTAGGGGCGCGCTTTTTTGGAATAATTCTAATATAGACCCTTTTCCACTGTGACGGGAAAAAGCCAGAAGCAAAACACTCGTTAATGATGCTGGACAGTGGTAATGCTATGAAGGCTGCATATTCACGTAGCAGTTTGGCAGGCAATTCACCAGGGTATGAAGATGTATTCGGTTTGATCTTCCGTAATTCCGTGTAAACATCAAACTCACTGACTATTATGTTGCTCTCAGGCTCACATTTTTCAAGTATGGTGGACTTTTCATGAGCCGTAATAGTTGGATAGGTAGTACAGATCTTGGTAAAGAATTCACTCACTTCTTCTGCACTGATTAAGGACCCGCCATCATTACTGATCTTTACACTGCTGTCAAAAGCTTGGCCGGCCACCTTTTTCACAGCGTTGTGCCACTTTTTGGGGTTTGAAGTAAGTAATTGGGAGGGCATGGTTTCACGACCATACCGAGCTTTGGCTTTCTTTACCAAAGAGACTATTTGATTTCGCAATTTCTTGCCGTTGATTATATCACCACGGGAGTAGAGGCGAGACCTCTCTTTTATTAGTGATTTAATAGCTGGAGATATCTATGGTTTGTCGTATTCACTAACAACAAATGATTTTGTTGTAAAGATCTTTAGGTATTGACTGTATAACGTGGCATTGAAATCGGATACCTTAGTTTCCAAGAGCCCGGTATTGTACACTTCGGGGAAGTCATATGTGCCAATCCATCGACCGTATTCACAGATGGCCGACTCCGTACAAGGACGAACAGTGACACGGGATAGTTTGGGCTTTGGTAAAGACTCTCTTGCTTTCCAAAGAATTGCGTTGTTGTCTGACATACCAACGGGACCAAGAGAAAAGGGAGGGGAGTAAAAATCATCACAATTTGTGAGTATAAGGTCCAATATGCCCCCCAAAGAGTGGGTGGGTATGTGTACTACTTGTTTTAAAGACAAACAAGATGATAACCAGCTCTTCTTGGTTTGGTTAAAGTCTCCTCCTATAATAAAAGCAGGGCTACTGTATATACTTCTCAGGTGATCAACAGTCGTTTGGAGGTAGAAGACCAAGTCACCCCGGTTTCTTGCACTTTCCGGATAATATACTGAAGCGACTATAATACAAGAAAAGCGCCGGGGAAGAGATTTAGGTTTGCAAATAGCCCAGATTACTTCATGAGCTGGATCAAATAATTCCGGTAATAATTTGCAAGGGATGTCTTTCCGTATGTACAAGGCAACACCTCCACCTAGTCTATGCTCACCTCGATCAGCACGTGTGCTCAGGAAAATTTCGTAGCCTGCCATATGACCTGACAACCTATCAAGATTCCAAGTTTCTGTAACTGCGATAACTGGGATACTATTTTGACGGACGATAACTTCAAATTCTTCCATTTTGTTACACAATGACTGGCAGTTTATAACGAGAAAATTCGGCATTCTATTTTTCGAATTAAAAGTCACTGACCTTAAGGAGGCAGATCACTACTAGTCGAACATACCGGAGCTTGATTGAAGGGAATAAGAGATGGCATATTGGCATTTGTAGAACAGTCTATCTTAACAAGGATACGTTGATGGGGTGAGGTTTTTGGAGCAAGACTAGTTGATCTTAATGAAACGATAACTGGGATCATCAGCTGACCTCGTTTTCCGCCACGCTTGCGGCATCGCTTCCGCTTCTTACGGTTAGACAGGAGCTCTTGGGGCAGTGGTCTGTCATCTGGCGTTCTTCCGAGTTACGAGTTTTGCAAAAAAAGATGGCGCCACAGTTAGCTCAGGTGAAAACAGTCCAATTAAGACTTCTTTATCATATTTGAATGGCATGGCACACACATAAGACTAACTTAATAGTGTTAATAACTATATTATAAATAGTATTCCTTCGTTATATTGCGTGAAACAGGTACAATTAAGCTAAACTTAGAATTTTTGCAAAAAAAAAAAAAAAAAAAAAATGGCGTCACAGTTAACTCAGGTGAAAACAGTCCGATTAAGACTACTTAATCATATTTCAATGGCATGGCACACACATTAGACAAACTTAGGAGTGTCAATAATTATATAATAAACAGTATCCTTTCGTCATATTACACGAAACAGGCACAATTAAGCTATACTTAGAAAGGTCTCTGGGACTGCTGCAAAGCGTCAACCAGAGCCATCTGAATTCAAAATGCAACAGGTCCCCCCCCCCTTATCTTACTAAAACATTAATGCAATAGGTCCCACCTCACTCATCGCCATATAAAAGATTCTGCGATATTAAGAATGGAAGTGCTGGCCATTGTATTTTTATGCGTAATGTGATCACACCACCATAGGAATATGGTGGTTCAAAATAAATATTAAACTGCCTCAAAACCCACAAACAACCACCTTCAACTAAAAACCTGGTTAACCATATCTGCGCAAAGAGTATTGAACTCGAGATATTGAAATTGATATTCCAATGCCTAGGATCCAAAGATCTACTACAAGACACAAAAACTGCAGTAAACAGTCAAAGTGCAATATTTCACTTTAAAACAGAACCACAAAGAGGGCTAAACAGCCTTCTGTAAAGCCCATATGCCCTAATAGAAGAAGTACATTACAGATTGGGAAGAGGATTTTGCCTAAAACAAGAGATGAATTACTTTAAACAAGTCAACAATTAAGCTAAAATGACTATCAAACCAATCACTTGAGAGCTTTACACTCATTTCTGGACTATTCAGTTCTAGCAAAGTGGAGTCATCTGTACTAATTCTAACAAAATAAAATGATGGAAGCATTTATAACTTAAAGTAAGCTTCACTTTGACAAAAACACATTCTAATATCTTAATTAATAAAAGCATCAATTTAGATCCTTGGGCAGACCCAACAAATCTGCTTGTACAAAGTAGAATTACCCCCCCCCCCCTCCATACTTCTCGATTACGTACACAATAACTTATTCTTGGGAAACACGCCCGGCCCCCTTTGATTTCCAGCACAGTATTCAAATATACAAAAGAAAGGAAAATGAAAACCTACCAAGTCCTCGGGAATTTCCTTCAATGCAAGCCTAGCGAAAAGCATATCAATTTCAATACAACTAAATTTCATTTTGATGACAGGGACAAAAGCTTCTTCAACAGCTCGGAGCTCAGTTACTTCCGACTGTTCTTTCAACAGCTCGAAAAATGAGGTAAAATAGTCCGATCTATCCATATGTCTAGGTGCAATGCATAGTGCATCTATATCTGCGCCCTTATTATGCACACCAAGTCTGAAATACAAGAATATAAATATAAAACTATTTCTTGTGTATATACATAAATTTCTATGGTATTTACAACACTACAGGGACAGAAAGGTTTAACCCTCACGGAGAGGAGAGAGATAAGTGAGGGGAAGGGGTCAAGATAACAAAAAAGGCGTTCCCTTGTCCTAAATTCATCCCCTATGAATAACTCATTCGTGTGTTATATATATGATTAACAAACTAAACATTCAGATATTAATCATTGTGAATAACAAGCCTAAAAAGGTAAAATCTGTCATTTTAGGACCCTGACACAAGAATAAACACTAAATGTAAAAGATAATTGACTTCAAGAGCATGCTGTTAGCTCGATTAAGTCAGTATGAATGGAGAGAAAAATAAAACTATTCCTATGATTAAGATGTTCTTGACTAAAAAAGAACATTCGTTTGCAACAGTGCAATATCAAACAACATATATATCATATTAAGAATCAAACACATTAAATTATATACAGTTACAAATATACTATAACAAAGATTGTATCATATGTAATTTTTATGCATATGATTTCACTAATAACCTACAAAACAAATCATTATTTTAAACGACTGGAGAATTTCCAAGAACCTCCCTTTGTTAAGACCTTTTTGTTGTCAAATATAAACTGGAACATCCCTTCAATCAAACAGTTTGTGATAGCAAACTGTAGGTAAGGACCTACATGGCTTAACAGCAGCCAAAACTCTAAACAAGAGCTAAGAGCTCATATGGTATGAGCTCTAATAAAATTCTAAGAATCAATAGATTGATTTAAAAGCAAATATCAGAGGCTTAATGCCTGTCGGGATTTAAAATAAGAGCTCTGAGTCACGATGTCCTTCTAAATATCAAAATTCATTAAGATCCGATCACCCACTCGTAAGTTATAAATACCTCATTCTTTCTAATTTTTCCACTCCCTTCAGCCCCCCAGATGGTCGAATCAGAGAAAACGACTTTATCAAGTCAATTTGTTAAGCTCCCTGACACGCCTACCAATTTTCATCGTCCTAGCACGTCCAGAAGCACCAAACCTGCCGAAGCACTGAACCCCACCCCCTAACTCCCCCAAAGAGAGCAAATCCAGTACGGTTACGTCAATCACGTATCTACGACATTTGCTTATTCTACCCACCAAGCTTCATCCCGATTCCTCCACTCTAAGGGTATGAAGGGTGGGAATTTGTAAAGGAGGGTTAGCCAGATTTACTGGCATTATTTGAAAAATTATCAGAAATCAAACAGTTCGTGATAACGAACTGTAGTAAGGAGCGACCCGGCTCAATAGTAAACGAAACTCTAAAAAACGGAATTTCGACGCTAAAAGATATATCAAAAGAATCGGATTTTTATGCTGATTTCAAATATATAAGTTTTATCAAATTTAGTATTTGTCATCAAAAGTTACGAGCCTGAGAAAATTTGCCTTATTTTGGAAAATAGGGGGAAACACCCCCTAAAAGTCATAGGATCGTAACGAAAATCACACCATCGCATTCAGCGTATCAGAGAACCCTATAGAAAAAATTTCAAGGTCCAATCTACAAAAATGTGGGATTTCGTATTTTTTGCCAGAAGACTAATCACGGGTGCGTGTTTATTTGTTTGTTTGTTTTTTTTTCCCAGGGGTCATCGTATCGACCAAGTGGTCCTAGAGTGTTGCAAGAGCTAACGGAAATGAAAAGTTCTAGTGCCCTTTTTAAGTGACCGAAAAAATTGGAGGGCACCTAGGCCCCCTCCCACGCTCATTTTTTTCCCAAAGTCAACGGATCAAAATTTTGAGATAGCCATTTTGTTCCGCATAGCCGAAAACCATAATATCTATGTCTTTGGGGATGACTTAACCCCCACAGTCCCTGGAGGAGGGGCTGCAAGTTACTAACTTTGACCAATGTTTACATACAGTAATGGATATTGGGAAGTGTACCGACGTTTTCAGGGGGGATTTTTTGGTTGGGTGTGGGGTTCTGGGGAGGGGGCTATATGGGAGGATCTTTCCTTGGAGGAATATTTCATGGGGGAAGAGAAATTCAATGAAAAGGGCGCAGGATTTTCTAGCATTACTATTAAAAAAAAAAAAAAATGAAAATATAAACATGAAAAAGTTTTTTCAATTGAAAGTAAGGAGAAGCATTAAAACTTAAAACGAACAGAGATTATTACGCATATGAGGGGTTCTAAAAATATTTTAGCATAAAGAGCGAGGTATTTAGAAGGATATAAATACTTCGCTCTTTATGCTAAATTATTTTTAGTAATTTCAACTATTTATTCTACGGCCTTTCTGATTCAGGGGTCATTCTTAAAGAATTGAGACAAAACAAGATTTAGTCTGAAGAGCGAGGTATTAACGAGGGGACAAACTCCCTCATATATATAATCAAAAATATAAGAATATAAAAGTTTGTTACGTAAGTTAATTCTTAAGTTACGTATATTTTTTACTAATAAAAACGTTCGTTAAAAATTAAAAGTTCTAGTTGCCTTTATGAGTAACCGAAAAAATTGGAGGGCAACTAGGCCTCCTTCCCCACCCCTTATTTCTCAAAATCGTCTGATCAAAACTAAGAGAAAGCCATTTAGCCAAAAAAAAAAATTAATATGCAAATTTCATTTTAATAATTTATGTACGGAGAGCCAAAATCAGACATGCATTAATTCAAAAACTTTCAGAAATTAAATAAAAAAAACAAGTTTTTTGAAATGAAAGTAAGGAGCGACATTAAAACTTAAAACGAACAGAAATTACTCCTTATATGAAAGGGACTTTTCCTCCTCGACACCCCGCTCCTTGCGCTAAAGTTTGACTCTTTCTCGCAACTCTACTTTTTAAAACAATAAAAAACTTTAGCGTAAAGAGCGGGGTGTCGAGGAGGAAAAGCCCCTTTCATATAAGGAGTAATTTCTGTTCGTTTTAAGTTTTAATGTCGCTCCCTACTTTCAATTCAAAAAACTTGTTTTTTTTATTTAATTAAATAAAAAGATCAGCTTTTTTTCCACTGAAAGCAAAAAGCAACATGGATGCTCCTTCAAATCAATCTAAGGGGGAGGTAGCCCCTATCAAACTATCAATTGGAAAGGAGGTTATATATATCACACGATTCAGAAATAACCAAATTATGTAAAATTAATTTCAAAAATAAGTTGCTTTACCAAATGAAATAAAACCTGAGGAACTAATGCACCTCACCTTCAAGTGCACGTTTTATATATATATATATATATATATATATATATATATATATATATATATATATATATATATATATATATATATATATATATATATTATATATATATATATATATATATATATATATAATATATATATATATATATATATATATATATATATATAATATATAATATATATATATATATATATATATATATATATATATATATATATATATATATATATATATATATATATATATATATATATATATATATATATATATATATATATATATATATATATATATATATATATATATATATATATATATATATATATATATATATCAAATACATTTCTAATAGTTTGTAAAATCTATTCTTTCTGCTTTCTTTTTTTTCAATTTGTTTCAAACTGAAACAGCAACAAAGCTGGTCATACATGGCGTGAAAGAGGTTTCCGCCTCACAAACTGTGTCATCAAATCTGTTGAACATTATGAAAAAAAAGCTGGAAATTAGTGACCTCAGCATAGCCGATATAAGTGATGTTCGAAAGATTGGCAACGAGACAAAGGAGAGAGGGGCATCTTTTGAGGTGAGCTTCAGAACAGTTTTGTTGGCAAAAACAGTACTGGGTGAAAGAAAAAAATTAAAAGGAACAGGTCTCTTCATTTCTGAGTCTTTAACTAAAGTCTTTGACTAAAACTCGAATGCAAAATCAAAATGAAAACTAATGACACAGGTAACACCTCCAAAACTAAAGAAACAAGAGACAATGGCAGAAATGCAAAAATCTCCGTCTGTTACATGTGATGAAGTAAAAAAACGCATTTGTGAAATTAAAGGGACAAGATCAACAGGCCTAGATAAGCTTTCTTTGCAACTAATACGAAAAGTACAACCAACAATCATTGAGCCTCTTACGGTCCTTATAAACAGATGCCCTGACGAAGGTATTTTCCCTACTAAACTAAAAGAATCCAAATTAATTCCACTTTTTAAAGGAGGAGATCCAACAGTAATTGGTAACTATCGACCAATTAGCTTACTTCCAATTTTTTCGAAAATATATGAAAAGCTTGCTACAAAAAGACTATATGAATACTTTGAAGCTAATAAAATTCTTTCTGATAAACAATATGGATTTTGGAAAAACAGATCCACTGAACTCGCAATTACGGATCTTATAATGAATATAAAATCAGCGCAAGATGATGGTTTATATTCTCTGGCGATTTTTCTAGATTTAACAAAAGCTTTTGATTGCGTTGATTTTGACATCCTTCTTGAAACATTAGAAGGATATGGGATAAAGTCGACGGTTCTTGAATGGATTCGGTCATATTTAACAAATAGACGTTGTAAAATACTTGCTAGTGGTATCTTATCAGATTCATTCGATGTAACTAGTGGGGTGCCCCAGGGATCAGTTCTTGGACCATTACTTTTTTTAATTTATGTGAATGAACTTTCGGCTGATATCCCCTTTGCATATATAATAAATTTTGCGGACGACACAGTACTATTTCTAATACATAAAAACCGTGAGCAACTAATTACAAACGCTGAAGTTTGCCTCCAGGCAGCAACCAAATTCTTTGAAGAGCGGCTGCTTTCCCTTAATACAAAAAAGACGAAGTATATCATTTTTAAACATGGAAATGACCCAGTTTACGATAGCAAGATAAATACGGCAGACCACGAAAAAATCGAAAGAGTTGACCACATTAAATATTTAGGTATAATAACTGATGAAAAGCTGGATTGGGCAATCCACATTAAATTTCTTTGTATGAAGCTGTCAAGAACTGTTGGTATTCTCCATAGACTGAAATTTATTTTTCCCCTTAAAATATTACTGATCCTATATTTTAGTCTATTCCACTCATATCTTTTATATGGAATAAGCATTTGGGCTTCAAATTATAAGTCAGAATGGAAGCAAATTCAAATTCTTCAGAATAAAGCTATACGTGCAATTTGCAAGCTTGAGCCTCGTCAGAGTGTGAAGGCGTTTTTAATAAGACTTAAGATATTAAATGTGGCTCGACTTCGAGAAAAAAAGATTGCCGAAACTTTATATAAAGTAAGCACAAATACCGCACCTGAGTCGTTTATGTCAGTTTTCAAAGGAATGATGAAATTCACCAACATGATACTCGGCATGCATTGCAACTAGTTACAGAAGCGAGACGTCTCCCGTCATCTGGTTTTTCAATTAGATTTACCGGACCGAAAATATGGAATTATTTGCCAAATACTTTGAGAAATGCTAATAGCCTACCAGAGTTCAAAAGTAAGACTAAAAGCTTCTTAATGGAAAACATTGAATTATATCCTAATTTCTTTTACCGATAGTTCTCTATGTTTTATTTTATTAATTTACGTTTGTTTCTTTTCTTTTCCCTTCTTCTTCTTTTCTCTTCTTACCTTATATTTCTATTCTTGATGATTGAATGAATACTGTCACCCGTTACGGGCAGTGCTCTCTTAGGGTGTAGTTAGTTTATAGTGTGTGATTTGTTTTTTTGTTATTAAACGAATTGAAAAAAATGAACTGAATTGAACACCAGTGTACATAAATTTTAAAGTAGAAATGATAGGATGTTTTTGGGAGGGGGGGTCCAACTCTAAACAAGTATATTTCAGGTTAAATATCCATTTTCCTGAAAATATAAAATATACCACTAAAAATTTATATGGGTGGCATCTATGCTTCTCAATAAAAAGAAGGAATCCATTTATAAAATTATTAACCAGTAAGTCTCAAATTCATTACAGTAAAAAAAAAATTGGAAATGCAAAGACAAATAAGTAGGGTGAATGTTTCAAATTCTATGTTGCCTAAAGGTGAACAATACATATAGTTTATACTAACTAGTAGAATATCCAGATTTTCTTTGGGGGAGGGACTTAAGGGTCTTTTCACCTGTGTTTTTAAAACTGATTTACAAATAGAATGAACATTTAATTGTTTTCTTTCTTTAGAAGAGATGGTTTTTAATAGCATTTTTATAGCCTATTTACATGTCAGAGAGGTGTAAATAAAATAAGCATTCATGCAGATAATTAGAAGGGGAAGTGTCCTATACATCCAAGAAACTTTCCAGGTAGGAATATTGATTCTGATTATGAGCCTTATTTAGAACAACAGTGGATATCAATAAGCCTACCTGTAACTGCCCCAAGACCAATTTTGGATTTTCAGAACCAGAAACTGCCCCTCCCCCACTTTATATTCTCCTAGTGAGTCTAGTACTTGGATTAAAAAAGAAAGTATAAGAAGCATTTTAAAACAAATACCATAAGAAGATTTTATAGCCAGAACATGGTACTATTTTAGGTGGAATTTATTTGTTATAAATAAAATCTTACCTGTAGGATCCAAAGGTATGAATTTTTCCACCAACATTCTCTACTACTGATGCAGGAAGCTTTTTAACATTTTCTGACAAGTCTCTAATCCAATCTTTGACCAGATCATTGAGCTTAGAAAGAACTTCAAGTCTATGCTTCATTTCATCATCTGACTCAAAACAGCCATGGGCTTTGAGTGTTTCTTCAAGCTCTGTGGTTTTCTGTATATCAAATGGCTTTGGTCCAGCTAGGCTAATTGCTGAAGTCATTCCAAAGGTTTTTGGCTGCTCATTTTGAACAACAGGTTTGCTTTGTAGAATATTCCCAGATGACGTATGGTGAAGAGAATATGTATTCCACATCTTTTTCACTATAAAAACAGATAAGATAATAAACAGTTCTAAAACTTTGAAACAGAGATTGGAGTAACAGTTCAAGAAATCAAAAAACTTCTAATTTTTGATTTCAACAAATATTTATTTGCCTAGTTCTTGCTACATGCTGAATTTGTAGCACAATTTTTACTCTGAGCAATGGAAAGGTGATGTTTTGTGAATTCATCATTGTGAAATGTTATTCCATGTACTGTAATTGTTGAGAAAACAAGTGGTAAAAGTCTTTGGATAAAATGGGCAAATATTTCTTTCAAATGTATATGGAATTACAAGTAGAGTGCCTCAAGGAACAGTCCTGAGCCCAACTCTAGTCAATATTTTCATTAATGATGCATCTCGTGAAATCAAAAATAAAATAAGCATTTGTGAAGATAATTAGAAGGGGAAGTGTCCTATACATCCCAGAAACTTTCCAGGTAGGAATATTGATTCTGATTATGAGCCTTATTTAGAACAACTGTGGATATCAATAAGCCTACCTGGTGAACCAATGTATATTGGTACGATTTACAGAAGTCCAAGTTCCTCTAATTAAGAGAAATCTCTCTATGAAGTTGTAAAACTGATTGACAGAAAATTTGCACTTACTGGAAACCTTTTCATAGCTGGGGATTTTAACCTACCTTCCATTCAATGGAAAGATGGCTGCAGCTATTATGGACAGAAATCAGTCAAATCATTTCTTGAATGCATTGCTAACAATTCACTTTACCAAGCTGTAAACTTTCCAACTAGGTACCAGGATAGCCAGCCATGATCATTATTGGACCTTGTAACAGTAGGTGACCATGAAGTGTTATTAAATGTAGCTGCACTACTGCCCTTTGGTGCAAGCAATCATGCTGCTATACAGTCCTCCCTTAGATTGTACCCTGAAAAATTAGTCTTTACCTAACATGTTTATAGAGATTACTCTCTAATGAGGCAAGAGTTGGCAGGGTGTGATTGGTCCTTTATCACTGAGAATGATAATAAAAAGAAAAGTATAGGAGACTACTATAAGCAAAATACACATAATAAGAATAACTGCTCAAAATATACCAAGACACAAAATCAAGTCAGAAATCCATCAGGAAGCTATTTGAACAGCATGAGGAGGCTATAGCAGCAGGAAGCAAGTCAAATCCAATGTACTTTTGGAATTATGCCTCAGCCCATAAGCCTGGCAGACATGGTGATGAAACTAAAGTTTACCATTGCTTTTACTGAAGTATAATTTTTGTTTTGTGTTTTGTAGTGTTGCTTTTGAGTTGTCATTTCTTATATTTGTATCGCAACAAGCCTATGACTTTCTCCTGTTTCGAATAAAACAAAAAAAATAAGTAGGCCTAAATAAAATATTTAACAGAGTATTTGTTAAAAATACAGAAGAGATAATAATGAAGACTTTTTTCCAAGACAGTGAATGAACAAAACCTATTTGAATTAATTGGCCTTATATCTAGGGGGCATCATCAGCAAAGAAAATAATAAAAAATAACAAACAAAAAACAATTACAATAAAAGTTATTGGTTAGAAATCCATTTTTTTTATTAAAATAGCCTTGGCATCATTACTTCTTACAGAAAAGTTCAGCCAAGACTGTGTGATAAAACCTAACATTTTACATGCTAAAAAGGCTCATTCATTTCACTAACTGTATTTATTAAAGATTGGAATATTTTCTGATTGTGATGTTTGCCTTCTCTGCAGCTAATCTTGTAGTTCTTTTTGGATTGGGCTTGTTTTTATTGGTTCCCATTTTTGTTTTAATTTGAATTAGATTATTTTCTTTAATTAATTTTATGTACATAGTAGTCAGAGCGCCAGATTCTGTATCTTGCTTATTTCGATTAGTACCCATGCTGGAAGGTACAAAAATGTTAAGGGTGGATTCCATGGTAGTCGACCATGCTGAAAACGAATATCGTAGGGCGCATGTTCGCCGTTGGGGCGTTTCTGAGATATAGGCCAAAAACATCAAATTTGGCCTATAATGGGGTTCGATGATTCTAAATTTTTTTTACAGATAAGATTGGTCAAATCCAGCGTACTCTTACATCAATAGAAAGAAGAGACTTGGGGCTACACGAATATGATTTCTGTTTGTAAAAAAAAAATTAAAAATAGTACACTTTTTACTGCAGTTTAAAAAAAAGTCAGATTTTTGTCAACGAATTTCTAACAGAAAAGCTAAAAACTCGAGATTTTTTCATTATAAAGTATTTTTTTATATAGAAAAAGAAAGCCCGTTTAATTCCGAACACATTGAGCTAAGAATAAAAGTTTAAATTATTATATCTGGGGGGTCTGCAACTTTTTTAGCGAGTGTACCCGATAATATGAATTTTGTTAAGTAACCTGCTACCTAGCGGGAAGTTGATTGATAAGCTAAGCAGAAGAAATTGATCAGCAGAAGATGAAAAAGAAAAGTGAGTCAGGTAGGCCAAGATAAAAAAAAAAAAAGTTACTTCAGGTTGATTCAACATGTGATTCTGACGCAAATACTGATTTGCTGATGGATGATAATGAAGAATATGATGCAAATTTGGAAGATCAAAAAACAATTTTTAAAGAAATAGAATTTTTAAAAGCACTTTTGGTGTTATAAAGTTTGCTGGAAAAATGAGTGTAATTTTTCTTTACAGAAGTAAGAAACTTAATGAAAGTAATTTACCAAATTAAATATCACAATAAACCAGGTGATACTGACTAATTTAGATTTATAAGGACTGATAAAAAGGCATGTTAAATTGATCAATCAGATTTAGTATTGGAACTTCCAGTTATAGTGAAAATGCTTGTCAAATGGAACATCTGTGATTTGAAATTGAATTGTCAATATTTAATCTAATATTTTGCTTTTCCTTCATGAAGCACCAAACAACCATGCAACAGTCAAAAAATCTCTGCGAACGTTCACAGCAATAGGTAAAGCTGTCGGATGTGACAATACGGTGGTCATGCAAGATCTCTTCATTTATCAACTAGCACAGGGAGTGAAAAGTAAATAACCGGATGACTTCAAAAACGTAATCCTACAGATGGGAGGCTTCCACCTCCTGCTCAACTAGCTCAGCTACTACCAAGATATCAATGCCTACTGCATACTGTACGAGGTCTTGCTAGCCCTCTACTGGGAGTCCTTGGAAGAGTATTACTCCAAAGCACAAGAAGACTTATCCTGTCTGGACCAGTTGGGTAGTGCCATTGAGTTATTCAGGACTTCATTGGCAAACGGTGCTAATGCGCATATTGCACTTCAGAAGGCAAACGATACCTTAATCACTTTGGCTCCCATAATGAATGGCTTTGAAACCCTTCGAAATGCGTCACCCATGTTTGCTTTCTGGCGGTAGTTCTTGGAAATACTTGAAATAGCGATGCAATTCAATCATGCTGAATGAAACTGTGACTGGGAGTCTCATTTGACAGCAACTGCTTGGATGTTGCCATACTTGGTGGTGGCTGACCATCCTCAGTATACAGGATGTCTCATACAGTACCTATATGACATGCAAAGTTTGCCACAAACCTTTCCTGATGTACATAGAAGGCTCATGAAAGGATACTTCACAGTGAAGAGAATGCACACCCGGTTTACAGCCACCTGTTCCGACAAGATACTGGAATGTACAGTGAACAAGGATGCAAAGACGATGGCTGGAATAATAGGAGAACAAATGGATGAGAGACAGACTGAAGCTTGGATTCTTACCTTACTGATTTCCACTGCCATCAGCAATGGTTTCCTGCAAGTAGTCAACTTATCCACAGAGACACGATATCACAAAGACAATCAGTCGATGACAACGCAATTACAACTTTCACAAGATAGAGTTCGAGACATTTTCATTAAATGTGGCAATCTGTTCAGCAGAGTGGACTTCGACCTAGTGGATATTGTGATGTCAGAAGCTGTGGACGATGAGAAGATTGTTTCTGATATTACTTGGATCCACAAAAAGGAAAAGAGGTGGTTGAGGACTTTCTGTGCAATAGGAAAGACAATGTGAAAAAGGTTGTACTCTGCACTTTCCCTACAGAGAGAAAAACTCAGAAAGTGAATGGTGTCCCTAAAACCGATCTCCTGAACTCTGAAGTAACAGCCTTAAAGAGAATCATTACTGCTCAGTTGAGCTACAGCAAAGAAAAGGAGAAAGCCCTTGCAAAGATTCTCACAAAAGAGATTCTTCCTTTCCCTCCATCCATTTTTGAATATCTTCTGCAACAATCAGCCAAGACATCCTCTGGCTGAAAAATGAGGGTGGGGAACAAAGCTGTGCTGTTGAACTGGCTAAGAAAAAAAGGAGGACTTTCAGCTTGGCCGGCCACTTTGAAATCCAAAGAAACAACATCAGCTACAGTACACATCATTGACCTAATGTCCAAGATAAGGTCATATCAGCCTGCCAGGTTTGAAACAGTCAAATCCTTTGTGGAAAGACTGCTTCTAACATTGCTGAATTATCTTCCAGTGGGTATTCCTGAAGTCCACATTGTTGCACATTGGTACAACGGGCTGTTTGGGAAGCTCATGGAGAGTTGATCTCTATGAAATCAGCATGCAGACTCCAACAAGGGAAAAAGAAAAACCTCCAGATTTCTGCTCTTAGCACAATTGAAGAATGGGATGCCGTACTTGCAAGCTCAGCATCTAAAAGCCGGCTCCTCAAAATTTTGTATGAAACCTGGGAGCAGATGAGTGATCAGCTTCCAAACGCACTCAGCCTTTTTCTCTCAGGTGGGTTCAAGGAGAGATTCAAGGTGTCTCTGGTCAAGCATGGCTGATGTCCAACTTGACCAGAACACTGTTACTACAAAGAATGCTTGTCCTCCAGCCACAAAGAGGCTGACCAACACCTTATGACACATGCCAAGTATGCTAGCTGTTATGCTTGTAGCAGCGTAGCATCGTTGTGCATGCCAACGACACAGACATGGCAGTAGCCTGTGTTCATTTTTTGGAAGAGCTTCAAGCTGAAGGACTGAGTGAACTTTTCTTGAAGTTCCCGACTTACATTATCCCAGTACACGAGCTGGCAGATGGAGTCCACTTGTCCAAAGAGGAGCAGATTATATTACCATTCGTGCACTGTCTGCCAGGTTGTGACACAATGAACTTTTTCTTTGGCGTTGGGAAAGCTTCTTTCTTAAACACTGCAGTGTTTCCAACTTTTGCCTCAAAAATGGTGTCTGTGATGGAACAGATCAAGGATGCAGAAGGGAAGCTTTCAGTTAACACATTTAGAGAATTTTACGACCTATCAAAATTCCTGGTCATTGTAAACAATACGGTTAACAGGCTGGATTCAATTCACTGGCCAGTGTAAGGGCTTACATTCAGTGCCAGAAACAAGATGTGAAAAGACTTCTCCCTTCTGATGACACCTTCAAGCCATGCATACGAAGAGCCATATTCGCTACATGGATAATCTGGTCATCAGTACAGACTTGGCCGAGCAGTCCAGATCCACTTCTCCTTGGATGGAAGATGGCTGAAGGGGGAGTAGATGCTGTTGTCTCAAACTGTAAAGAAGCATCAAGCCTGGAATATTACTGCAGATGCAAAAGTGGAAGATGCAGGAAAGGCTGTAGCTGCTCAAAAACGAAAGGATGCTGCAGCTTATGCTCCTGCTGTGGAACGAGGAGGACATGCAGGGAGTCTGACCTTGCCCCATCTGAATTCTCAGAAGAAGAAAATGAGGAATATTTGTGAAAATTTTATTTGATACCTTTTACTTTTAATTACAATAGGTCCCTAATCAGTTACTATTACCCAATTTTATGGGCAGGCCGAGTAAGACAACTCCAATGTGCCAACTGAATCCATCTGTGAAGCAGAATTCTATTATGTAGTAAATAGCTCAGTCGTATTACTGGCAAATCAGGTCCCAAAAAGGTAATTGCAGACGCCTTAGTACACCAGAAAACATATTCTTCCATTCTAAAAAAAAAAAAAAAAAAAAAAAAAAAAAAAAAAAAAAAAACTTTTTAGTCAACATTTTTTTTAAACCCATTTTTATTTTTAAGTAAAATTAAAAATTTTTTAAACAGTTATGAAGTTTGAAGTATTCCTACCCTTTGAAGAAAAAAAAAATATGTCCCTTCACAATACAACTAGTGATCATTTCAGTGACACTACAAAAAAAATTCGTAGACCTTTTAAAACAAAAATAGTTAATATGTTTTTAGCTCAAATTGTACAGAATTGAATGCACTTTCTTTTCGAATATGGAAAAAAATTTGTTACCTTGAAGAAATTTTCGAGTTTTTAGCCTTTCTTTGAGATATTTGTTGAATTTTACAGCACTTATTTTGAAACTGCAGTAAATAGAGAAAAAAATAGTGTTTTTTTTTTAATTTAAAAATCATATTCTTGTAGATCTAGATCTCTTCTTTCAATTGATATAACATTACGCCAGATTCCTCAACCCAATAAGTTGCAAAAAAATCCTGAATCATCACACTTAGTTATAGATTAAATTTGGCCTATATCTCAGAAACGCCCCAATGGTGAACATGCGCCCTACAATATTCGTTTTCAGCATGATTGACTACCCTAGGATTCGTCCTCAGCATTTTTGTACCTTCCAGCATGGGTGGGTGCACAATACAGAATCTGGCGCTCTGACTATAGGGTTGAGTGTGTACTCACCCAAGTCTCTATTTAGGGATGTATTATTATTTTAAGTTTTGTTTGATTTTGATTGCCTTGCAGACAGTTTGTTTGATTCCTAGGTCATTGCATTGTTTTGTCAAATAGTACATAATGGTTTGGATTTTCAAAATACAATTGCTTAAAGCTGAATCAAAAGATATGGAGATATTTTCAGATGTTAATACTTTTTCAATGCTTTCTTTGTGTAGCTGCAATCTTGTTCCCAAATTTTGGTGGTAACAATTTCCACAACAACATGGTATTTGATACACTCCTCTTAGACAAGTAATTGGGGTTTTATCCTTACAAGAATTTAGAAGGTTCATTATACTTAAATTACTTGTGAAGACAACACATAAATTATTTTTTAAACAAACTTTTTTTCAGTTTTGAAGTAACTTTTGAGATATAAGGTAGGTAAATTGTGCTTGTGATTTTATTGAAATCATTTACTAGTGTGGGATTTAAGGCTTTAGAAGAATGTATCTTTAATCTTTGAGCAATAAAATTATTTATTAGAGAAATAGGATACATGTTGCCAAAAAGTATGTATGTAATAAAATTTAATTCTTTTTTAACATATGGCTCTGAACAGATATTAAGTACTCTACCCACAAGAGATATTACCACACTTTATGCCAATCTATATATACATAATAATATACTGTTTGTTTGTCTGTACCTTTTTTAATCAACTGCAAAATATAAAACAAAAAAACTAAAAAAGAAAACAATAAAAAAACTAAATAAAACTATGCAGTCAAAAATTAGCACCTTGTATATGGGTGTTCAGTGCCTCAGCAATGCATGGCAGGGGTCAGCAAGTCTTTAATAAATACAGTTAGTGAAATGAATGAGCCTTTTTAGCTTGTAAAATGTTAGCTTTTATTACATAGTCTTGGCTGAACTTTTTGTTAAGAAGTAATAATGCCTAAGCTATTTTAATAAAAAATTGGATTTTTGACCAAGAACTTTTATTGTAAGTGTTTTTTGTGTTATTTTTTATTATTTTCTTTGCTGATGATAGCCCTTAGATAAAGTGCCTCATTATTCTCTCTTCTGTATTTGTATTATGGAAAGGTAGTGTGGTCTTTGTCATTATATAGTATTTGTTATTTAACATCTAGCATAGCCTAATCACTTAGGCTAAACCAGATATCTTGAATATATGCAGCAAAACCTTTAGAACAGATCAAACAATAAGAAATATAATATTAGGGATAGCCTATACATGCATCAATCAGGGGATATGGGTACATTTCTAGCATAATGATTGTTAGCCTATGCTGAAAAACAGCATAAGACAAGAAATTTGATTGTATGATTTTTATTCTATATTTTGAATATATGCTAAGCAAGGTAGAAGACCTAGCTTCAGTTTTGAATTGGGGTGGGTATAAAGAATGTAGACTACCAGCAAATGTTGAAATAATCTAAATAAAACTAAAACGTAAGCTAAATTCCAAGGTGTCAATGCTGAGTGCCAACACTTTAAAACTTTGTGGAGGGAGTCCTCTACACCTATACCCCTGAGTCAAGGACTAGGCTAAATATGGGACCATCAGAGGGTTAAGGTGAATTGCCACAAATGAAACTTTAAGCAAATAAATTATATAATAAATATGTCTGGAGAACAGTTAGGCTATTCTGTAATTTTACCAACTACACTTTAAATAAGCTTCAATGTGTTTTTACAGGCCAGCAGCTAGTAAGTTAGACCCATCCTTTATTATATATAGGTATGAGAGGGGAACTTAATTGTGACAACGGTAATCACTATGTTTACTAAATGAAAGGTTGAATGGAATATTCATCTTTCAGTCAACCTAAAAATTAGGCTATAAAAGGAAAAACCCAGAACTATTTTGTCAAAAGAAGAAACAAGGCACAAGCAAACGGAAGTAAAACTCAATAAGGCTGGGTAGACCAAGCATAGACAAGTCCTGTTTTTATACTAGACTATTATCCGAAAATATTCCGACAAGTGGGTCTTACAAATAGGAAGGCAAAGCAGACTAATTTCTTCTCTTTCTTGTGAAAACCGAGGGAAACAAATTATTGTAATAGATAGATGTCGCTAAAGTCGCCAAGAGAGATGCCGCAAAAGAAACTGTTAATCTTATTTACAATAAATATGATGGCAAAAAGGGCGTAAATCATCTTAAATTTATTCTACCATAAGGGTAGCATATTTTTAAAAGAAGCAAGATGGAAAACAATAAAGAAACTTTTAACTATTAAATTTAAGTCTTCGAAATCACCAAACATCTTGGGTAAGTAAGGCAAAAGTCTTTGCAGTCAAAATTTAAATTAAGTAATTTACCATAGTATACGATTATTCCTTGAGATCGTGTATATAAGTTTATTTTAGCGATTCCCAAGGTTCTGTCTCATATTTTCGATCTTTCATGATCATATGGAGTTTTAGTATATTGCCCTTTTGATATCCGCCAACGATTGTTTTATAGAAATAAAATCAATAAGTTTTACACGTCCTCCACCACGGGATCCATCGAGCTTGGGGCTCGTGTGTGATCTAAAGACAGAAAACTTATACCTTTAGAGGATTTAATTCTAGTTTGTCTTTCTTTGTTTAAAGGATAATATTTTTCAGCCAATTCTTATTGTAAAGGTAATAATAAGATATATTAAGTGGTAGTTCAGAATCGGGAAGGGCCAATTCGTAACTACCTACGGTTACAAATGGATATTGTTTAAATGAAAGCTCTTTAAAGACTCAAACTGGTATATTTTTTCTATCAAAATACGACTTAAAGCTGACACGGAATGCTACTGGTAAATGGGATAATAGGACTGATTCCCTTTCACAGTATCGTACAAAGAACAATTATAATTTTTTTCAACTTATTTTCAGAATCCAAAATTACTATGGAATGAAAAAAAAAATTGACCTGAAATTGTTCATTCTACAAGAAATTATGATGCGAAAATTACCAAGAATTACTATTTTTACAAAGAAACAATGACAAATTAATTTCCGAAGAAAGGTAGATTTGTTATACCTTGTTTAGCTTAGGATCTTACGGATATTTTGTCAAGAATATTTTACTTTTTACAACAGAACTTCACGGAAACAACCAAACTTAAACGAATATACATATTTATCAGTGAATTGAATTAAAAAGTTGAAAACTTTTGCTTTTCGTTGATATTTTAGGCGAACAAAAATTTAAACTGACAATTTTAATGTTTCAAGAGCCTTTATCTATACATTAGGACATATTCAATTCCTGTTTCCGAGGTCCAAAGATTTATGAAAAAGCTTTAGGGGAAGGTGAGTGTATTATATCATTTGGACTAAACATTAAGAGCACGTGCAATTCTTCATGATCGGCCTTAGTCTCGATCAATGGTGTCAATTCACGAAAATGTTTGAGGTTGGGGGGGGGGATTTGTTTAGATTTTGTACTAGAAATAAAAAAAAACAAACAATTCCTGCTGCTGCTAATGCAATCTGCACTATGGCAAATGGTTCTAAGCATTTCTCCTCCACCCTAGAAAATACCCCCTGCTGAAAATATCCTACACAGCAAGGCCAGAAGTAACTAGGAAAGAGTAGAAAGAGACTAGTTGATTACGATTTGGGCTGGTGTTAATACATTGGGAACAGTCCCTCCTTTACTAATTCCCCCGGAAAACAGTGTCCGGAAATTTGACTCAAGGGAGCTTTACCAGGAACCATCATGATCAGCTCAGAAAATGCTTCTGGCTGGGTGACTACCTCCCTTTTTTGCTTTACTTGCAGCATTTTATCAATCAATTAAAAACCTCCAAGCAGTCACCTGTACTTCTAAAAATAGACCACCAGATCAGCCGATACACCATTGAAGTGTTTGCTTCATCAAAATAAAAATAATGACATTATACTTTAAACTGTCCCTGCCCACACTACTCACAAACTACAGCCTCTAGAAAGGATGGTCATGGAAACCCTTAAGGCGTACAACAACCCTCACAATTTTTATGACTAACCATAGATATAAAACAATATCAGCGTATAACATTGCGGAGCTGCTGGGGAAAGCATTTCCAAAGGCTTTCACCTATGCTTTCGTTTTAAAGCATCCTCTGGCAGAACTTAATAACCCTGCCTCACGTAAGAATTTCTTGGAAAGTAAGTGTGGTGAGTCCTGCTCTCATATTGTAGATCTAAAACCAAGAAAAAATGAATGGCGCGTTAGAAAGCGGTTCAGGCACTTGCATCTGCCCTAGCAAGAGAAGATAAGCCTGGTGCTGTTAAAGTCTCTAATCCTTCGTTCTATGGTATAATTCTTTTCATTCCTGAGGATGTCTCCGCCGACGACCTCTCCACTCGTATAAAAATCTGTACCAAAACCGAGAAAATCCATTCCACTCGGATGCACAAACTGTACTTCGAAATTAAAGAACACCTGAATGAGGCTATCCAGTCTCCTCTTACGTTAGGTTATGAGAGACTAAGCATTTCCGAATATAAGTATATCTCATTGCGATGGTACAATTGTGAGCAGTATGGTCACCCTGCAAGCATATGTCCCAATCCTGTGCGTTGCTCCCAATGTGGGGAAGACATTCCAACTCAAAGAGACTCCCTGTATTAACGACCTTAAATGTGCCCGCTGCAGCTCAATAAACCATCCTTGCTACAGTATTAAATGTCCTGTTGTCCAGAAAAACCTTAAACAGTAACCTTGACGAATGTAAGCATTGCTAGCTGGATAGTAACGGTGGAACATTAGATAAGATTACCCTTATGGAGAGCCTCATCTTATGCAATGATTTCGTTTGCCTGCAAGAACATTTTTTCGTTCGTAAATCTTTAAGCCTGCTGCAACAGGGCGACGTAACCAAAGTGTTCTCAGTTCCAGCCAAGGCCTCGGAACGAGGCAGACCCTCCGGTGGTGTTACCTTACTTGTTAACAAGCGTCTGGAACCAAGCCTTTATGCAGAAGAATCTTTCTTTGTCCCCGTGCAATTAAACACGGCGGTGGTTTATTCCGTCTACATACCAACGGACTACCGGGACTTCGCGTCAGACGATAGATTTACCCCAGCCTGTGCCAGTCTTGAAAGATCAATAAGCTATTGTGCCTCTTTAGGTTTGTCCGTAGTAGTTGCTGGTAATATGAACTGTGACTTGTCCGATGCGGCCAGTCCCAGAGCGGAACTTTTGCTTGCTGTGTGTGTGTACAGACTCGACAGATTGACAATGACTCTCCCTTCACTTATATCCATAATTCCGATTCAACATCGTCCTTGGACTTTATGCTTTGTTCTCCTGTGTTTATTCCTCCTGAATCATACCATGTCGATTTTCTTTTGGAACTTCTGATCATTTTCCTACCCTGAACAGTTTTGCCGTCGATAGTTACAAGTCCCAAAACCGCGGTAAGAGTTGCAAATGGTCAGTAAAGAAGGAATGAAATAAAACCAATAAAATCTTATACGCTACAGTGCTAGATAATACACCTTTGAAAATCAGAATACCCTTCCAGTTACTCCAGCGGGCATCCAGTCAACCCAAAGAAGAGAAAAAAATCCTCTTAAAAATCTACTGTAGTGAAATAACTCACGCTCTTCGTTGTGATGAACTTGCGGCAGTGCCTTCTCGTCGCGCCACCCATTAGTTTGAAAGTAGTTTCAAGGTCCCTGAACCCTGATCTAGTGCTAGCTTGTCAAATATCTAAGTTCTGGCTCCGACTATGGATGGAGTGCCGTCGGCCTAAGCATTGAGTAGCCAACCAAGTTCGCGTATTTGCAAAGCGTCAGTTCGCCAAGAAACTTGCCAAACATAGAGCAAACGTAATTGATACGAACAGCCAGTCTCTTCACAATGATACCATAGCCGTTTGGAATTTCGTAAAGCGGAAGGCCAGTATTGTGCCGCTTAATCAAGCTGCTCCTACTATCTATGAGCTGGTAGAACACTTCAACAGGGAGTTCGCCGCTCCAAATGATAATCTCGAAAGAAAGTTCAACCTAAACCTCGATCAGGCCCTCGAGTCCCACAGTTTTGATCTTGGGTTTGTCGTGACAACCCAGAAAATTCGCGACGCGATACTGAAACTGAAGAAGAAACATTCTAGTGGCACTGATCAGTTATGAGGTATGCATGTCATTCAGGGGTATCCATCCCTTATAAATCATTTAGAACTACTCTATCAAATTATTTTCAATTGTGAGCAAGTTCCAGATGCTTTTTGTACCGGGGTCATTATGCCTGTTTGCAAAAAGGGTAAAGATAGGACCGATTGCCAGTCGTACCACCCAATCACTGTATTTCCTGTGTTGTGCAAGCTAATTGAATCCCTTGTGATCAATATGTTCAATCAGACTTGCTCCACGCCAGAAAATCAGTTCAGTTTTTTAAACGGTCTTAGCCGTGAGCACGTACACTCCATCCTTGCAAATGCTATACTTGAAACCGCCTCGTCTGAGGATCCACTGTTTCTTTCCAGCCATGATATCAGCAGAGCTTTTGACCCTGGAATCCACCCGCAACTTTAAATAGTGGCTCTTTTTCGTGGTATGAACAGTTCTGTAATAGATACCCTTCGAAACATGTATCGGAGATTAAATGTAAAGGTTAAGTCACTTTCTGGTAAAAACTGTGATTTAATTGACAGGTCCATTCCCGTACATAAAGGTATTCGAAAAGGTGCTATAACCTTACCACCATTATTTAACAACAGTTGTATCGATGCCCAGAAGAAAGTTGAAATGAGCTTTATTTTTCGTGGCTTGGACCTATCGCTCTTGAACTATGCTGATGATATTCTTAATTTGAGTAGAACCCTGGCTTTAATAGAGAAGAATTTTGCAAGTTTAAGTGAGGAGTATAACGATATTGGTCTAAATTTCAATCCGAGTAAGAGTGAATGTATTAAGTTCAATTTTAAACGACCAGGTGCTGATAGTACCACAGTCATTTTGGGTGATTCTGATTTCGAACTTTCGTCATCCCTAACTTATCTGAGTTTACCCCTTGGTACTGACCTGAAAAGTACGTGTGCAGGACTACTTGGGCATTTCAGCACGAAGGCTAGAACAGCTTATGGACTACTAGTTAATGCTAAAACACGTTACAGTAAGAACGTCTTGGCTAGAATCTATAACGCTTGAACAATCCCTCATGTCCTAGCCCTAGCTCCTTTTTGGAAGCTATTTACCATGGCTGATTTACGGACAATCCGTAAGCTATATTAAAAGTATGCAAAGTATCTTCTAAGTTTTCCTCTTTGGGCTCGTAACCGCAAAGTTACGTAATTATATGGTGTTACTGGTCCATTTGTACCTGTGGACCAACGACGTGCCAAATTTGCTTCATCTCTAGACCGTAGCCACCCATGTTATAGTGCGTTTATTTAGTATTGTTTATCATAGTCTGATTTTTTCTTTTTCTCTCTTTTCTTTTTAGTATTGTTTATCATAGTCTGATTTTTTCTTTTTTTCTCTTCTCTTTTTCCCCTTTATTCCATATGGGCACTTTCGTGTCATTTTATATGAGTCAATAAAATTATTGATTGATTGAATGGAAATTGAAGAAGAACCCCCTAACAGCAACTTCCAATTTGACAATGAGAAAGTCAAGGCAGGGGATTACATTCTGGTTGAGCTGAAAAGCAAGAAAGGGAATTCTGTTCGCTATATTCGTATTACCAAAAAAGTAGCAACTGAAAAACTTAAGGTCTACTTTCTGAAGGAGACTGGAGTAAGAGACTTTGCGCTAACTAACGAAATGGATAGTTTCTTAAAGACATAAGTTGAAATGAAACTGCAAACAGTGACAGATCAAACAGTGACAGATTTCAGAGTGAGAACATCTCAAATAACTGGATTATATTGATTCGGAGTTCAAAGTAAAAAGATTTGGTTTGAATTGGATATTTATGAACTGTGAGTAAAATCGGTCTACTTTAGTGTGACGAAAATAACGAATTCAGTTACTTTGAAAAGGATTATTTTGAAACTAATTTTATCGGATGTTAGCTGTTTGACAGCATGGTGAGTAATAATTTGATTTGATTTTGGACTTTGGCTAATTGTCCATATTTGTTGGTCATACCATTATGACGGAATATGTACATTCGTCGGTGTTGAATTTCGTGCAATCAAATCTTAAAAAAGGAGTAAGTGATGAAGTTATTGCTAACCATGCTGTTGGGTTTTTCGATGAGAAGTCTATTATGGCGGCTAAAATAGAACTTTGGTCTCATGTTTACGAGGGTGAACGTGTGCAAAGACGCCAAGGCGATCAAGCTAATTACCGTCACATTAAGGACATGATGGAAATCTTCCAGAAATGCGACAGCGAAAATTTGTCTTTGCCTACATACGTGATTATTTTACCTACCGAGGTTCCTGTTATTCCTGCTGTGGCTTATTCTAGCTTCACCTCAAAGCTTGTAAGCATTGATTCGGAACTTAAGCAAATCCGTGAGAAGATTTCGTCGTATGATCTTAAATTCCCCCTCTTAGCAGCCCTGGCGCTCAGTCATTGAATCCCGATCTGACGACCGTTGTTATTTCTAAAGTCCCATCAGAATTAGATAATCCTGCCAAGCGTCGCGAAATAATAGACTCTATTCCAGGTCATGAATGTATTCACAGCATTAAGCCCTCTGGCGATAAGCTAGTGGTACGAATTGACAAGATTGCTGCAAGGAACTTTTGCAATGCCGTTCCAAATGTAATGAGAGATTGTGACGTCAAAGTAAAAGAAACGAAATATCTTGGAATCATTAAAGGTATACCGACCAATTTTGATGAGGAAATGTTAATTGATTGCAATAATATTACTCATGCGAAGCGAATAGGCAATTCTTTGGCTGTTAGAGTGTTTTTTGAAAACGCTGTTGCGCTGGCTAATGCACTTCGACTTGGTATAAAGATTGGGTATGAGATATATCGAGCTTACGAATACCAACGCCCACCCAAATGCTGTTATAATTGCCAATCACCAAATCACTTAAAATCAAATTGTGATAAAGAAAAATGCTGCTCCCGTTGCGCAGGGCAACATGAATCCTCGCCTGATTCTCCGTGCCAGGCTACACCAAAATGTGCGAACTGTCAAGGCAATCATGTGTCATTTTCAATGAAATGCCGAATTCTTCGTGAACTTCTGTCGAAACGATCGTCCTATACTAGAAAATGAGTGCTAAGACTAATTTCACTATATGTTCGTTCAATATTAACGGTACTAAGAATAAAGACGTTTCTTTAGATCAGAAATTAGAAAATTTTGATGTTTTATTCCTCCAGGAGCATCTCCTACCTTTAGTGAGCTTAAACTCCCTACAGAGAAGTAACGAACACTCAGTTTTTTCTAAAAGTGCACGCAAAACCTCTGGCAGACCATCAGGTGGCCTAGCATGTTTAATAAAAAAGACGCTGTTTTCACCACCCCCTTTATACTATCACGAGAGTGATTGTTATATTGCTATTCGTCTTGCCAACCTTGTCCTCATTAATGTTTATCTCCCCTGCGACCAGAAATCCCTCCGAAGTTTAACTAAATTTACAAAATTTTGCGCATTAATAAAAAGTCTTTTGAATGGCATTGAGAGTAGTGGACTGGATTGGTTATTAATCGGTGATCTGAACTGTAACATTCACTCTTCATCAGTGCGGACTGAGCTTCTGTTAGATTCCTTACCGAATAGTTACAAAATTTTGAAGAAAGATGCCTCCCATTCCTATATCCATAATAGTGGCTCACTTTCAGACATTGACCATTGTATCGTTTCTTCTGGTCTCATCTGTGGCGAAGTCCATGTTGATCAGGATGAGCGTGATTACGACCATCTCCCCCTATCCCTCACTGTTACCCTTAATGCTACTGCGGAGAAGAACCTTCGTCCCAATTCTAGAAAATGGATTTCTAAAGAGAATGGAACAAAGCTGACTGGCCTCTTTATTTTTCTACGCTTGTTAGCCTTCTATCAACGATTAAAGTCCCTTTTAATCTGTTGTGTACAAGCGTTGGGTCCCCACAAGCCAGAATTCAGCTTAATATTTATTATAGCCACATTGTATCGTGCTTAAAGAGGTCTGAAGAAGTAGCTGTTCCCCTATGTCGCTTTAGAGCAAAAACAAGAAGTTCAATTTGGAAGAATGACCCAGAGCTCAAAACAATAAAAAATCGGGCTAAGTTGTGGCTAAGAATTTGGATAGCTTGCGGCCGCCCCTTAAGGGGTAATGTTTTCGATATTAAACAAAGAACAAAGCTTGATTTTAAACGCTATCTTCGAAAAATTAGGTACAATGGTGCTGAATTTCCTAAGTCTCCTAGCCAGTGGAAAAAAGTGATCAATGTCACGAAGTTTGATAGATCGCCTACGGCTGACCGAATCCCTAATGTATCATGGATCAATCATTATAGTAACATTTTCGATACAGTGATATATGCGGTTCATTTTCGTTTTGCCAAGCTCTGTTCTAATCTGTTGCCTAACAAAATCATTCAAGGTCATGTACCTCCCGTTAGTGTTGACCGTGTCAAAAGAAGTGTAGAGAGACTTAAATCGAAATCTTATGATATAGACGGGATCAGTGCTTTTCACCTCAACACCGATTCGGAGGAATTAGTTTATCACTTGCAGTTACTTTTTCAGATGTGTTTATGCTCTTCTTTAGTCCCTGATTCTTTTTTAGTTGGTAACATTACGTCAATTTTGAAACGCGGTAAGGACCCAACTAGTTGCGCTTCGTATAGGCCTATTACGGTTGCTTGTACTTTAAGTAAAGTATTTGAATATGTTTTGCTCCCTGATCTCCTGTCTAATGTAGATTATATGTCTAATCAGTTTGGCTTTAAGCCGTATATAGGATGCCAACATGCTCATCGTGCTATAGTTTCGCTATTACTTGAAGCGCATAAAAATGGTTTTGAGGTTCATTTTTGTGCACTCGATGTTTCAAAAGCTTTTGATTCAATTTGTCATAGCCAACTTTAGTATTCTTTAATCCAACTTGGTGCAAATGTGTCTATTATATCAACTCTTCGTTTTTGGTATGCTAATTCATATGTTCGACTCAAGTCAGGTGACACCTACGTTGGTAATATCCCCATCCGTTCTGGTCTTAGGCAAGGAGGAGTCTTATCCCCTTATCTTTTTAATGCTTGTCTTTATTCTGTTTTGCCACGTATTAATCCATCATGTTTTTTAGGCCTAACTAATCTTTCGTACATTGCATATGCAGATGATTTACTTTTGATCAGCCGCACTAAATCTAGCCTAATTAAGTCGACCCAGCTTGTTTCTAAGTCTTTTGAGGAAACCGGCCTCAAACTTAATACTGAAAAATGTGAATATTTAGTTTTTAATGCTAAGCATCAAAGTAGTGATCTTGATTGTGGTTATTTTTCAGTTAAGCTCGTTTCTTCGATTCGGTGGCTTGGTATTAATATTTGTTCATCTTTATCGGCTTTTCGATCCTGTGGGCTAAATGATATTAAAAGTAAACTTAAAAAAGGGTACGCGAAAATTGTCCCGAACCGAGGCAGATTTTCACGAAAGGCTTTATCCAGACTTTATTCTACATATTGCGATCATTCTATATTGTTTCTTTCCGGTTTGCGCCCGTTGTTTAATAATCAAGATTTGCAGGGCATAAGAGTTATGTATTTTCGTTATTGTAAATATTTATTGTATCTGCCGCGTTCTTATAGAAATCAGAAGATTATCAGAAAGTTTTGTGCCACTGATATTATTTTCGTTTATAAAAAACTCTATGCTAGATTAGGTGCTGAGGCCTGTCAACGCTTGGGCCCTTACCACCCTTTGATTAGACTGTATTAATTGTATTGTTTGTGTTATTTCGTTTTTCTTTCCTTAATGTTTTTACTCCGCTTAATTTGTCAAAACAAGCGGGTAACAAATAAATTATTATTATTATAAAGATTAGCGGAATGGCTTACTTTTGGTGTTGATCAGTCAATTTATAATTTGGAATTAATACTTTTTAGTAAACCATACAGAAATTGATTTTGCTGTTTTTTTTTATACTGATCACGTTTTTTCGTAATTTTATTGCCGGAAAACAAGTTTTAATGTGTCCCTGGCCACTTTCTGTTTCGGTGGCCGAGTTTCTGCTCAGGTGGCCGAACATAGGCGGGAGAAGGCGGTACCGGGGTGTCCCAGGTTGAACACTTTTGACCACTTGGATAGAGGTATCCATGTGGGGAGATGGTAAAAGTATTCCTGATTGTCTGTTTTTTCTAGGATGGTATTGAATAAGTTGCCTTTGCTTTGGCATACTCAACAGCTTCCTGTCGCTTGAGCCAATTCCTGGAGAATTAAAACCTCAAAACCTGATGATTGTTGGCCAGTCTCCTACCTATAGATCGGACCGAAAATGAATATTGTATATCAAAACGTAAATATTGATATCGAAAATGATATTTGGAAAGTTCTATTTATTTCCAGCTTTTTCAACCATCTACCAGTGAACATCCAAAAGAAGAACTCCAACAAATGAAAAATTTTCGTTAATATCTAATGCAAATTTCAAGTTCTAGAGTGGGAGGACTGCTGTCCCCTATTTCTATGCCTATGAATCAGTAGGAGTAGCAATCCTACTTCTGAAATAATTTGCAGAAACTGTTTACTGAACTGCATTCACAGGGAGGGTAAGCAAGGCAATACTACTACTACTACTAATAACTCACTGCAGCACCAAGCCGCCTGAGGCCAACACAGCTACGCACGCTCCTCCTCCAACCTAATCTATTTAAAGCCTCCCTCTTTACACCATCCCAGGAAGTTCCCATTTTCTTTAAATCTTTATTTATGACATCCTCCCAACCCAGACAAGGACGACCTGCTTTCCGTATAGCTTCAGACGGTTGGCCAAAAAGGACAATCTTCGGTAATCTGTCATCCTTCATCCGTAGAACGTGGCCTAGCCATCTCAACCTTTCTTTCATTATAGCCCCAGAAAGCGGGATTGAACCACACTTTTCGTACAACCTACTGTTTGAAATACGGTCAGTCAGCCGGGTACCCAGAACAATCCGTAGGCAATTTCTCTGGAAAACATCTAGTAAATTTTCATCTGCTTTTCGGAGTGCCCATGCTTCAGAGCCATATTTGACCACTGTCATCACTGTAGCTTCCAATATTCTAATCTTGGTTTGTAGGCTTATCTTTCTATTCTTCCAAACTTTTTTTAACTGTGAAAAAACACCCTGAGCTTTAGCTATTCTACTTTTAACATCTTCACTGCTCCCACCATCTTTACTAATAATACTACCAAGGTAACTGAAGCTCCCAACCTGATCAATCTTTTCGTTACCTAATGTCACCTGTTCATCTTCACTTATTCCTAGCCTTAGTGACTTAGTCTTCTGAACATTAATTTCCAAGCCTATTTTAGCACCCTGAACTCGTGAAAACCTCTAAAAATTCATTCATTTTGCTCACACTTTCATCTAATATGCTTAAATCATCAGCATAATCTAAGTCCAGGAGCGTTCTTCCTCCCCATTTGATTCCATGGTCTCCAATTGCCTTTCCTGTGCTCCTTAAGACGAAGTCCATCAAAATGATCCATATAAAGGGGGATAGAACACAACCCTGCTTAACTCCTGATTTAATACAAAACCAGTTGCTAACCTCATTTCCTACCTTAACCACAGCAGTATTATTCTCGTACATAGCGCAAATCACTTTAATGTATTTTTCTGGTGTAACGATATCTGGCTTAACGATAAGACCTTTGTTAACGCTGTTCTATCAACAGAATCGAAAGCTTGCTCATAATCGATAAAACTAAGGACCAAAGGTATTTGACAACGAAGGGACTTCTCAATTATTAACCTAAGAGTGAAAACATGGTCGACACATCCTCTACCTTTTCTAAAACCGCATTGCTCTTCCCTTAAAACTTTGTCTACAGCATGTCTCAGTCTAAAAAGTATAATATTACTCAGTAATTTTCTACCTACAGAGACCAGACTAATGCCTCGATAATTACGACACTCACTCTTGTCACCTTTCTTATACAGTGGTTTAATTAAGGTTTTCCTAAAATCATTGGGTAATGTGTACAAGCAAGGCAATGTATGTTCAATTATACTGTGATCCTCTTGATTTGCACTACCCAACTGGTCTTGCTTTTGAAACAGCTTAGTAAACTGATTTTGAAAATTATTTCATATGTGAGAAAATGTCAGATACGATTTGTAGGAGCGACAGTAAAGACATGTATCAAGGTCCTTTTTTTTTTGGGGGGGGGCAAAATAAAAAGGCGGGGGGGGGCAAAAAATTTTGTGTGGGGGATAACAAAAAAGAATAAAATTTTAACAAGATATTGAAGATATCTTAAGATTTCTTAGTTTTAGAGGGTCCTTTCTGGGTGCGTACCTGAATAGTGACTATGTGTAGGAGTTCATTTCGGGGTTAGGGTCCGGGACTGAAAAGAAAATATGCAAGCTATCGGACACATGCAAGGTAAGCATTTGTACATTTCAGTGGGGATGGCATATGTGTAAATAACATCCCGTAGAAAGTGTACATGACTAAATAGTACATTCAACACCACTAGACTCTTTTCAGGGGCAATAAAAACACAACTACAACCATCAAGCCACTGAACTAAATATTAAGCAGCAAAGATAAGTAAATTTTCGTAAACGCGCATTGTTTAATTAACAAATACTTAAAACGCATAAAATACAAAGTAGATCACAATTTAAATAATTCCTGACGGGCTGTTTGGTTCTTCTTGTCGAGATTCGAGCGAAAAAGGCGGTATTCGACAATCAAAGAAATATCCGTCTTCTCTTTCCATTCTGAATGTACCCCTACAAAAGGAAAAATCGAATCAAGGTATAGAATCAAACCTTACATTCGCATATAGTCAATTTTAACTGCAGAATTAAATTCAAAACAGAGACAGACCCAGAGGATAGGTTTAGGGGAAAATAGTACAAATAAAGGATTCGTAGAGTAAAAAAACGAAGAAAATGGTTGTTTTCAGTAAAAGAGTATGGAACGTAGACAGTACCAAGAGTCAAGTCCAATTCAGCAGATATTAAAATAATTTGCCTGTGTCCTTTTTCCAATTGCAAACGTGTTCCATTCTGGCCATTCTTGAAAATAACTTATTCGAACTTCAAAATTCGATTTCCTAAATTTCGCTTTGCTTCCCTCCTTAAGCCTTCCCTCTCCGATTTGTTCACATTAAGACCTTATCTACTTGATGTTAATGTGAAGAATTTGAGTTTGTGCTACTTTTGATTTCTTTCAAATAGTGTATTCAATCGATCGCCCATTTGAATCGCAAAACTTTTTCTACGATAAAAAGCTACCACACCTGCCTATAATACAATTAGTACTGTACATCTAGAGACAATTTGTTTACAGTACAACTAAATTGTCCTACTGAAAACAAGATATGTTCGAAATATTTTCTTTTTTATAACTATAAAATTTCAAAACCAAAATTTGCAAAGGCTCCTAGGAATCACCATCATTACATATTGACAAGTCAATCTACTTTCATTAGCGCTTTCCAACAATATTGTTTATTGCGGTGGTTATTTTTCGATGAACAAACAAAACCACACTCTTACTCTTGTTTGTTGTAGTTTCTCTTCGCTTTGGAATTCATTTATTGATTTATAGCAGAATCTAATATCTCTACGTTTGATGGGATTAGTTCGTTTTGATTCCTTTCGTTGAAGTTTGAATTATTATATGATTTGATTTCTGCTAATTTAAATTTGAATATGTCTCTTTACAGTAGCATCATTTTGGAGGGGGGTATGAGTCCCCTGATTTTTGTCCACAGAATCTGAAAAATAAATTTTTTTCGGACGCTTTCACTAAATATAGATTCTTCTCGGCCTATTTCCGCTAAAAAACACTTTCTTGTATTTTCACTGAAATAACTGGAAAAATGACAAAATTGCCCCCAACCCCTACAGTAAATTTTATTCAATACATTTAGCCCCCTTATAAATTTATGTGAATTGATGCCACTGACTCTTTTCTTTCTTTAAAAGCTTATTTTAAAAAACCTGCCAGAAATTATTCTTTGTCCTGTTTTTAATTATATTCCCTTAATAAGTAAAAATATATCTGCGGGATAAAAAAAGATTTTACACCATTTTGCAAGGATCGTAAATTGATAGAGAATTCATTCAAGGAGGAGGATGTCGAATCTTCGAAATCGAGCACTTCCAAATTTGCAGGGACATTTTTATTTGAGCGCGGGGGAGGGACGGAACGGCGAACGCTCTGTCACATAAAATATAAGCCACATTACGAATAGTTTCGAAGTTAGATGCGGCATTTATAGTCTTTTACCCTGTCCGGTCGATTGGTGACGTCATGAAAATTGCTCGATACTACCTTCTGTTTGTAATTATTGGAATATAATGTTTGCAATTACTTATTTTTTTATGCATCTTCACATTGTCGCTACTCAAAAGTTGTAATTGCAAGGAGTGTTTTCGTTAATTTTGAGGGATTTGGTTTCAAACACAGCCAACCTATTTAATGTTTTGTAACCGTGTTGAAGTTTGTGACTAAGGTCCAAGCTATTGAACTTGACTAAGTCCTGAAATTACAGAAATTAAACTTTACTAGTTTTCTAAGACCCTTTTGTTTTCTCTTTTGGCGTAGGGAGTAGAAACTTACAGCAAGTAATATGAATTTCCTCACTCATCATATTAGGCAATCATGTCGTTAGGTAGTTTTGAGGGATTTGCTTTCAAACACAGACGACCAGAAACTTTACTAAGAATTTGACGGAAGTTTCATTGAAAAGTTTTTCAACGAAGAATGAAGAGTTTAAACGAGAAACCAAGTTTACGTTTATAGGGAAATGTTCATAGTTCATTTATTTATTAATCACACATAGATGTAAATATTTGACATAGGCCCATGGGGAGACAAGCTCGAAAAACTAGGCATAGACAAAGATACAGTAGCAAATTACACTACAATACAAAGATGAATATGACGGCAAAGATGCAATAGCACAACAATAATATGAAAGTAGCAGCTAGCCTAGGATCTTTCAATATTATTGAAAAAATTGAAAATTTCGATATTATTAAATATAAATTAATTCTAGAAGATAGCTGAGAGGCCTACATTCACCCAGAGCAACAAACAATACAAATAACTTTGCCTTATTAAAAAGATTCTTAATTAAAAATAATCCTGAACTAAATGAAATTTAAGTCTCCTTTTATTAAATGGATAGAGGAAAATTTATCAATAAGATTTTTGTGAGCATCCCAGCACCAAGCTATTGACACAAACGGAGCGAATTCAGATCTCTCAGTACTATACTTGTCATTGTAGATACTCTTTTTTTTGCCGAGTGTTATAATTATGTAAAACATTGGGATTGGGAGAACAAACTTTGATTGAGGTAAGTAATATGGCGGTAATTTCTTAATGTCAGAATTGAATTGACATTTTGTAAAATCTGTATTGGTTTAATATGGCTTTTAAATGTAGATAAACATACTAGAGAACAATAATTAATATTAGTCCGAATCAGAGCAAAATAAATACTTCGTAAAGCAGAGTAGGGCAAATAAAGCTTCACCCTTCGCATTAAACCAACATACCTTGAAATCTTTAAGCGTAGATTTTGAATGTGTGTTTTAAAAGATAAGCTTTCGTCAATCACAAGTCCAAGGTACTTTACCGTTTTCACCCGGGATATTGATAATATATACTTTGAAGAAGTAACTTAGGTAATACGAGGACAGATATTCGACTTTCTGCAGTAAATTATGAAATTAGTTTTTGATACATTCAAAGCAATAAAATTTGAAGAACATCAATCAAGTACATTAGAAAATGCAGTATCCAGTTTTGCCTCCAACTCCTCGCCATTCATCTCAGAAATTGAAACTGCGATCAGCAAAATGCGTGTTGAGACACGGGATTATAAAAGCGCGGTGAAGATCATTTATATAAATTAAAGAAAGCAGAGGAACTAGGTCAGAGCCCTGAGTTACCCCAGCCTTCGAAGACTGAGGTACAGGCGAAAAGAGGAAATTGCTTCCATCTAATCGTTGCTTTCTCTTATCAAGATAAGATTTAACTAGATCCAACGCCACTCCGCGCACACCACAATTATTCAATTTACAAAAAAGAATACAATGGGATATTGTATCGAATGTTTTTTTTAAATGTAAATATATTTTTGCGGGAATTTTACCTCTATCTAAGCATTCATGAATATATTGGATGAGAGCAATGATAGCATGTTCAGTATTGTGTCCAGACCGGAAACCAAACTGGGAATTTGTGAAGAAATTAGACGATTTAAGAAAGTCTTAGAACCTCTAATAAATTGCCTTCTCGAATATTTTAGAAAAGGCTGACAAAATAGAAATAGGGCGGTAATTTGATGGATTTTCAGGAGATTCACCTTTGTGAAGCGGAATTATCCGCGCTTCTTTAAAAGCAGATGGGAAAACTCCAGTTTTAAATGAAAGATTAATTATATGCTGTAATGGTAATATTACTGCAGACAATATTTCTTTACCAATTATAGAACTAGACTCTTCAGTTTCTTTAGCAATGAATGAGCTATTGAAGCTTAGAAGGCACAAGTGATACCATTTCTCTGCCTCAATTCCCAAACACAGAAAATAAAATACCCATATTGCTCTTTATCAAAAACGGAAATGACCTGTCAAAGTAGATAGCTGGGTTTTAATATAGAGATGCGCAACTTTTTTGAAGTTTAAGGAATTTCTATTTAGGATTTCAAGAAATCGGCTTTCCGACTGGGTTAGGGATTCGTCACAAACTTTAAGTATTATTATTTGCAGCTGATGCCTCCTAAATTTCTTGCTAAAACGGAGCTTTCCACTTGAAAGCAGAAACATAGTGCAAAGAAACAGAAGTTGGAGGAACAGATTTAAGTAGGCCTCTCTGACATAAATCCACTTCAGCTCTCACAATGTAGGTATTGGCTCAAGGACAAGCAAAAGCATCTTTTGGCCCCATGCAAGAATTACAGGCAGCTTTCCCAAAAAGAACATCATAACAATCCGACCAGAGGTCCATTGGTGTCAATTGGGGGTAGAGGGGGAGGTAGGGAGTTTATTCCCTCTAGATTTTTACCCATCCACTCTAGAATTTAATAAAACACCCTCTTTGGGACAACTACATTGAAGAGACAGGAAAATCAACAAATTTGCTCTTCCCCTCCAACTAGGTATTGAAAAACACATATCACCCCCTTCCCCAATTTTCGTGATATGACGCTAATACATAGGAGTAAAATTTCCTTAAAAATTAGAGAGGTTAAACTCATTACCGCTTTATCAAAAAAATTGAATTATTAGAAATAAGTGTGGGGCTGCCCAAACCCTTTCCCAATCCCATAGTTGTTAGCAAAACTTGCTCCTTAATGAAAACAAAATATATTTTCATCAGTTTTTATATTATGACATTAAAAATCAAATTACTAATTAAACTTCCTAAAAAAAAATCATACAAACAAAATCGATTCGGAAACAAATTTTGAAACAAAAACAAATAAGAATTTTATTATTACTAAAGAAAAAAAAGAAACAAAATGCCTCACCACTAGGTTTATAAAAAAAATCTGTTTTCTTGTATGTTCATTTAACTAACAAAAAACAATTGAAAAAAAAACCGTTGCCCCCCCCCCACTCTTAAACTACAATGTCATGAATTAGAGATTTGATTGATACCACCAGGAACCTAGCCGGCGCTGATTTAAGCCAATATGAATTTTTGGTTAATTTATGAAAAAATCTGATTGCCTAAAATTACCGTTAGCAATATCTCAGCATTAGTTAAATCTCATTGTGAATGAGCCTTTACAAAACAGAAAAAGAGATATCCTTTTGTGGCATAGAAATTTGGCAATTAGTTTTTTGACTCTACAAGAAATGCATAAATTACAACATGCTTACCACATATGTCCTGAGGGTGCTTGGAAGCTAACATGACTTGAATACTGGAAGGCTGGTTGGCCAGAGGACAAAATTGGCTCTTGTCCTACCACCCCTCTTCCTCGGACCGTTTCCAAAGTTCCTGATAGACTGAAAATACGCCAATGTCGTTCGCGAAGTTGGACGGTCAATTCTCCAAGATTTTCAAGTCTTATACAATACCTCCACTAAAATAAATCGCAAAAAATTGTTAAGTAACAAATTTACTTTTAAAGACTTCAGTTCTCTTAAGGTATTATTTTCATAGTTTTTATGTTCATGCATTGCCCTTGAGGCTTCAGGTGATTTATTTAAATAATTTAATCCAGCTAAAACATTTACAGCAAAAATCCAAGGAACTGAATCAAACTGGGTAAACCCAAGAGTGGTTTTATAAAAACTTAATGAATTGATAAAAAACATGTTCTGAAAATAAAATTTTCCCAAAAAAGTGGAGAGCCAAATCAAAACCCAAGACAAACAGAAATAAAGTCGAATATTACCTCAAGCCATAATGCACAGAAACTACTATCTATGGACGAATGATATATAAATGATCACAATGAATCATCAAGTCAAATTCAAAACAACCAAAAATTACTAGACACAGGAGTAGAGCTACCGCCCTCTAAACCATCTAACTAAAGGGTACTATAGGATGTTTTTATTTATGTATGGTAGTATCTGTTCTCTCAAAATTTTATGTGAGAAAGTACTTGTCTGTTATAGCGACAACACTCAAGTTCTTCATCCATTGACGCACAGTAGAACCGGTTTCTTTCGTTAGTCCCTTTCAGCTTAGCGTGAAATAATACAAAGACAAGTGATAGAATAAAGGGGAAATATATAATTACGGCTACATATTTGCACATTAGGGGGAGGGTGGTAAAGTATTTGGTCTGTGTGAAGTTAGAAAACAATTCTTACTTCAAAATATGCAGAATAACTGTGCTTAACACATTTTTCATGCAGACCCGGTGTACTTTACCCCTTCCCCTTAATGTGGAAATATATACCCCAAATTTGTTTCTAAAGTGTGTTTTTTTCATCATACTTAGGTATACTTGATCAGGATTAACCTAACTTCACTTCTTGAGTGTTGTCGATATAACAGATAAATACCGATCATTCATTTTAACGTCTGTTCGTTTTCTGTTTTATTTGTTCACTGACAGCAACTTCAGTTTGTTTTGGGTTTGAATTATTAGACTTCATCTTTGCTTCCTTTAAGTTTTAATATAGTTCCTTACCTTCTTTGAAAAACCTCTTTTTTGGAAAAGTTTTAAAATTAGTTTATCTTCATTTTAATTGAGAGTTTTATTATTTGTTCATATTGGGAATATTTGTAAAGCTAATAGATATTTGTAAGTTAATCGACATGGTTGTATCCTTGGTTAATTTTTTGACCATTCTTAAGTTTATTCTCATAATTTCTGCTTAAAAATTGAAACATTAGAGTGTAATCCAAAATTTGAGCATTCAATGAAAATAGTCGATCAGCAGTATAGGTGTCCAATAAATTCTCAATAATATTTTTACTATAGAATTTCGGGCGGATGGGAAGAAGTATTTTTGTTCATATGAATTGAAAATCGATTTAATTTTGATCTTCCATAGGGCTGGGCCAACCAGGCTCCCATTCTGTTTATACCCATGAATATAAACGTACCCTTATCCACCATTTAATTAGCAGAAAATGTTAACGTATTATTTGGCATTTACTGATTTCTTACCCAAATAAAGGTATTACAAGGTCATTTACTAGAGAATTTTTTTGTTGAGTTAAAAGAAAGAAAAGAGAGGACGTCACAGATTAATGTAACCGGGTTTGTTTCTTTATTTTTTTTTTCATTTATTTTTTGGTAATGGAGGTTCCGTTGGTCTTTGGATTTTATTTGAGATGCTTTCTTGGCCTCAAATTTTAAAGCATACCAGCGTAAAATAACTAGAATTTTTCGCTCTAAAAGTCAACATGACCATATTTTTCTTCCCAAATTGATTGTCTTTGTTAAGGCCCCCATGGTCCAGTCTAGCTAACCTGACAGTTTCACAGTAAACGATAAAAAAAATGATTGGCCTTTTTTTGGTTTCTTGACTCAATAAAACTCGTTTAAAAAAATATTTATCCTTTTTAGAATGGTTTAAATCAGTATACGTGCCCAGTATGTTGCTAGCTTATGGGAGACATAACAACTTTCTGCCTATTTCGAACTTCAGGATTCTTTCTTCTGTAGCTTTTGTCTTCATTGGGATCCCCCTGTCTCTGTTTACATGCTCTGTAAGTTTAAGCCAATCCGACAAAACAGAATTTGTTGGTCCGGTTCGGGTGTCACATTGATAAAATATCGTTTTCATTGAGGTCTACCTGGCCCTGTCTATATTCTCTGTAAAGCACAAGGATATCAGAGACGGAAATAATTGAGCCTTTTTGGGCGTCAAGTGCCGACCCAAAATTAGTTTCTAATTTGTTTTCTGCTTATTTTCGCCAAAAAACTATGAAAACCACTTCAAACTGATCAGGAGACAAAACTTAGGTACCGTTTCCATGTGTCTCAAATTTTTATTGTTTAATACTACACTGAGCCAAAACACTGTAAGTCCAGTAAAGTGGCTGAACACATTTGTTTTTTTTTAAGTTTTTTTTTGCATATGGGTCCTCTTGACCCAATAAATTACAGATACAAGTTTCAAGCTTGTAAGAATTAAATTGTAGGTCCTTTTTCAGATAAATCGGCAATATCGACATCGAAATCTTTTGGCAATTTTATCGATCTCCCTCAACATAACATTTGAAATCCCCTTGCCTTTCCACAAGCATTCGCAAAAGCTTCTATTCAATCCTCCAGTTTTCCCCAAGATATGATATATACGCTATTTTCATAGCCTAGGTGAAAATAGTGTCTTTAGGTTTACCTCAATACTTCAATGTGAATAGATTCAATGTTCAGTGGTGCTAATAGCTCAAAAACTTTCGGGTGAATTGGAGACAAATTTGTTTGCCCTTGTATCTTCTGCCTGTTAACACAAAATATTAAGCCCTCTTGCCCCCCCTTGCATTCGGATAACTTCAGCTTGATCCCCAAAAGGCATTTCCGAGATGTGGCAGATCTGTCATTTTGTCATTTTCATATTCTGCGAAAGAACGTTTCTTTTGATTTGCTTCTGCCCCTCGTCCGAAGTCAAAATTCTACGTCCGCTTGGTCTCCTAACACTCCCTGAAAATTTGGAATCGACCCCCTAAGATATCCCTGAACTTATCCAGAAACAAACATTTTAATAACCTTTCCTTACATAGTTTCTTTCGGTCTAAATTGCTACTTTCCTAAGAATAGATTCTAGTCGGACAGGGTACATAGTGCAGGAAATTTTAAACAAATTAAAGACCAGAACTATTCGATATTTTCCCTCTCCCATTTCTTCCAAGTCAATATTAGATGTCCACTCCCCTCTCCCTCAAATACTCCCTGAATGTTTCAACTTGATTCTAAAGCCGTTCCCATTATATTGCATATACGCCATTTTGATCATGCGTCAAAATATAATTATTTTTTTTTACCTTCCTGTTTGCCCGTGAGTATATTATAGATCCCATAGGGGATTATAGGCCCCCAGGCAAAATTTGAGTTTTATTTCATCTCCGAACACTCCCTGTCAGTTTCAACCTGATACAAATATATATACGTATTCATTTCTTTTTTCTTGCACAAGATTGCGAAATGCAATTGTTTGACTTTAATACTCCTTGAAGGGATAAAATTGTTCGCTCCCATGGTTGCCATGAAGATGCCTCAATCACAAATAATCTGTCATACGTTTCCACAAAACATAACATTTCAATGTCAGAACCTCACTGAAAATTTCCTACCATTCCAAAAAGGCTAAAAAAAAAACAAAAAACAGCCAGCTCTTCCTCTTACTAGCAACACGCTATTTATAAGCTTTGATTTAATTCAAAACAGACGTAAGCTTAAGGAAACTTTACTTTGCCTTGCCATGAAACATTAAAATGCGTTTTCAGAGGAAAAAGTCTCACATTTTTTGACTAAAGTTCCTTGAATCATTTTTTTATCTAGAAGAAATTACACGCGAACAGAAATGTAAAAATATGCGTGTTCCAGTGAGAGGTCGCACATTGCTCATTTCAAAGATTTTTTATTAGTAACAAAGACGAGGTAATTTCCACCCATACATGGGTACGAGAAACTTATAATGGGTCTTCGAAAATTTAACATGCGAAGATAGGCTTTAAAACTACCAACAGTGTAGCGTCTGGTGACTGCAGAATTGTGTAGCACAGTAGAATTATACCAAAATTATTAACATAATTGATCCGCAAATTTACACGATAAAAGCTGTAATTTCTCTGTAAGTAATAATCAACCAACATTTTGCGGTTTTAAAGAATCACCAATGTAAAAATCCAGTCTGCACGAACTAGGCCAAAGGTAGGTTGGGAATATTTTGGCAGGTTAAGTAAGCTAGTTGATCTTTATGAGCTGGTCGGCCAACTGAAAAAAAGAATTTACTTTATATGCCCTTCTTGGCATCTTGGGCAGGTTAGACAAGGCCACAAACTAGACCAAAGGTAGGTTGGGAATAACTTGGCAGGTTAAGTAAGCTAGTTGATATTTATGAGCCGGTCGGCCAGCTCGAAAAACGAATCTACTTTCTATGCTCTTATCCAAATTATAAAGAACTTAAAAAGACAAGTATGAAGTAGTTTAGAGCCGAACACTTAAAAAGGAATAAAATAGCCTGATGCTAGTTAAGGCTGGTGATTTTTCTTTCTGATACCAGTCCCAGGTTCAACTTTTAGAAGTTTTCTACACTTTTTTGATAAAAAGAATAGCGATTGTTACTTTCAGTATCAGTCTCCATAAAGTACAAAATACCATGTTTTTTTTACCTTATGCAGAGAGTTCAAGCTAAATTCACCCCCACTTCTAAAACAAAAAACAATGCAAACACAACAGACATTTCGCCTTGTGGCATAATTATCTGTGCTTTGGTTATTTACTATACTGGATTTGTTTAAATCAAAGTTTTCTCTTCGTTTATTTTTTTTAAGCTTTTCTTCTGTTTTCTTTATATGTTTTGCTTAGCCTGTTTTTTTCCGTGGATAAATGCTTCCAGATGTGAAGCTGAAATATTAGGACTTTTATAATCATTTTTATACTACAAATTCTATTTTTCACGGTCAGGACAGTGGAACTCTAGCCTTAAATGAATATTTGGACCCTATAAACGAGGCCCGTCATCAGCAAAACACAAATGAACATATAAAAGAAACTTCCTTTGAAATACCACCAGTAAAACCAAAACTTTCAATTTTCTAAAACAGTCCTAGCACATCACATCAACGAAGTTCAACCAGGACTCAACCACCCACTGTCTTACAAGAAAAATTCCTGATTAATCTGCTTGTTGTTTGTGTTGGTGATGGAAAGGCAGTGCGGTCTTTGTTGATATTTTTCACTGTCTAATAAAATTTGACCCGTTTTATATTTAATTTCCTTTCAATTGTAAATTATGCACACAAAAAACACTGATATTTCTCGTAAAGGCAGCTATATCCCCCCCCCCCATTAGTAAAATCCGTTATTATACCACAGAAAGTCATTTTTGTGCGGACTCTTTTTTATGCAAAAATCCTGCAATAAAACGTATTTCTTTAATCTTTTCTTCCAAAATCTTAACCCATCAATACCAGAATTACCACTTAGAGCGTGTCCGATAGCTTATTTCACAGAGAGTGCTGCATCCGGATGTAGGGTTAATTCTGAATACTCAGTCCCAAAGCTGTTTTCGTCATTTCTTCTTTGAACCTCAAGAACGGTCTTAATTTCGTTTGCCCCTACTCAACAGCAACTCAACAGTAGCAGGGGAAGAAACAGATATCGACCTGGAGATGGAAAACAGCTTCCATGTAGCTCCTGATTTTTGAAGGCATACTATGACGCTTCAGTGAGCCGAGTTAGAATCTATGGCGAAGAAACCGAAGAATTTCTGGTTGAGTTCGGAGTAAAACAAGGATGTGTCCTCTCTCCGACTCTGTTCAATTATTGCATCGATTGGGTGCTTGAAAATGCTCTATCGTCTTATCCAGGAGCGCAGGTTGGACAGAATCTCTCACTGACTGACCTCGATTATGCGGATGATGTTGGCCTCCTGTCAGACCCTGTAGAAGCCCAAAACATGCTTGACAGCGTTGTGGCCTGGGCAGATCTGATCGGCTTGAAAGTCAGCACAGAGAAAACGAAATTCATGGTTATTAACCACGACACAGGACCATTCCCACTAACTGTCAACCAAGTACAGCTGGAAAAAGTCAACCGTTTCACATACATAGGCTCCCAGCTTTGTACTGACGGACCTTCCGACGCTGATATCCAACAGAGAATACAGAAAGCGCAGACAGTCTTTGCCTCCCTTCGGAAACCCTTATGGAATCGCCGTGAAATCAGTGTCCAAACGAAAGTTCGAATTTACATGGCACTAGTCCGCACCGTTCTCCTTTACGGGTGCGAAACATGGTCGGCAAAACTACAACAAGAGAATACACTTAAGGTGTTTGAGCATACTTGTCTACGAAGAATTCTCAGAGTACAGCTACGTGACCGTATCTCCAACGTGAATATACGTCGAATGTGCAATATTCAGAGAGATGTTGTGCTCACTATTAAAGAACGCCGTTTGAAATGGTTGGGCCATGTATTATGGAAACCGCCAGAGTACCTGCCTCGCCAAATACTTCTAGTTGAGCCTATTAGCTACTGGAAGAAACGCCAAGGAGGACAGAGGAAGAACTAGTGGAACCTGGCCAAGTCAGACCTTGAACCAATCGGGGGTTTCAGAAAATTCGGTCACAGATGGTCAACAGAGTGGCTCGCCTTTGCAGAGCAGCTGGCACAAGATCGATCAACATGGTCCTAGAAGGTCTCTAAGATCATCGATGCCGGGCGAGGTGGAAACGCCTGATTCCCGCCACAAGTACAAGTAAGTAAGTACAACTATGTAGCTCCTGATCACTTTACTACTACTGCAAATTAATGGAAGTACTGGACATTCTTTTGCTCTGTCTGATGGAGGAGCAATTTTTTCTCTTACAGATAATGCATGCACAATCGTCAAGGCTTTCTTTGCTACTGCACGTACTTATTCAACCAAATGCCAGTCAGTTGATTGCACAGGTTAGTTCTGCAGTTTTTCACTGAGATAAATAGTGTAGGGATTCTGTCATGCATGTATCTATAGATATTCTTTAGACAATGTCATCGAAAAGAAGATATAAGAACTTTCTATGCATCCAGTATATTGTGTCTTCAAGTCTCTCTTTTACCTTTATTGTGAAAAAGCCGTTGATTTTTGTAGCTTAAAATTTGTTGCTATTTTATTAAAAATATCCTCTCTTTTTTTGAATGAACTATCTTTGGTCAGAAACCAGTCAGACACTGATTAGCCTAACAGGAGCTAAAGAACAAAATTAGGATGGGTCAATCTTAGGCTGGGTCTTCCTTATGCTTTGGATATGGATCGCCACTATCTTCCTGAGTTTCTTCTGAAAAACCTCAGATCAATGCTGCAATTCGTAGAATCCTTTCGTAGGTTTTTCTGACGTCATAACCCTGCGGTAATTACAGATGAAATTCTAGTCCGAACTGAGAATTCTTCGAAGAATTCTAGACGGATGCGAAGTTAATTCTACATACTTGAGCTTTCGGACACGCTCTTAGAAATACAGATTGTATTCTTATTTTCAATTTTAATATTTAATAACGAAGTCAGCTTACCCAGTGAACTGTTGTTGGCTGTAGATTAGCTGCTTGAATCTCTCTGCAGCCCATGTAGAAGGGGATCACAGTAACACGAATATTTTCCGTAGTTTCTTTATGAACATCAGACAACTCTAACCAAGGGTGATTCTTATTCTGCCAGTGTTTTAACGTGTCCGTTGCCCCCAAAGGTGGATCTAAAAAAGAAACTTTCAAGAATGGGTCAACCGCCAAAAAATATGCCCCGGAAAAGCGTTTGTTGGTTTCATTCCAGACTATGAGCTTTTCAATTAGTGCTCAGGTGAGGATTTGCCAAGGGGTCAGTGAAAACTCTTGATTTTATACTCGGTTCCCTAAGTCCTGTAAGTACGAAAAATATGGATATTTATTCCCATTGCTGCCCAATCGCCTTTAAACTTTAGAGGATCATTCCTTGGGCCAAGAGGATCTTAAATATTTGTTGGGAGGATATGAGGGATGTTTGGGGACCGAAAAAAAGTCTAAATATTTTTATCTCTGATTAGTTTGAATGTTAAATCATTAAATTCACAGGCCAAGGCGGCCCCTATGAACACAAATAATTACTGGGGACGCGGATAACCCGGATATTTGGCCCGCGAAAAAAAACAATATTTTTCAGGTTGACTTGAAACTTAAATCTGCAGGAGCTTAGACAAACAAGACCCTAATTAACACAAAAATATTTGAAAAATGGTCCAAAAAGGAGCTAAAAACCTTCTTCTATTCCCAGGCCGGCGAAAAAGTTACATCTGTAAATTTCTGGGTCAAAGGAGCCAAAACTCTCGTTTTGTATTGTGATTTTCATTTTTATTTTGTTATTAATTAATTTTTTTTTTCACAAAACAAGTTTTTCAATGAAAAGTAAAGAGCCCCATTAAGCCAAGAATGAGCAGAAATAGAGCAGAAATGAAACTTAAAACGAACAGAAATAACGATAAATAGTCGAATCAAACTCAAAATGAGCAAAAATTAACATGAGTAGGGCCGATAGCCCCCATGCATTCTCAAGATCAGAACACAATTTGCACTATTCTGAAAAAAAATAACCATGGATTGTCAGTTTAATATAATGATATTATTCCTTAAGCTTTCGATAAATTCTTTTTTGAAAGCAAGAAAAGTGAAAACATACAAAATGTATTTCGTTTTCGGCAAAGCAAAAATTTATGTTCTGGTCTTGAGAAGGCACAGGGTTATCTGTAATGGCAGCTTTAAAACTATACACTCAGTGCCTTCTAGCTAGTTCGAAGTCCCCCAAAACTTAACCTAAAAGGCCTAAATTAATAATTTACATTGCTCTTCAGATATTGCTTTGCTACCTTTTAGAAAGTCCACATTCTCATAGTTTGTTTTGATTTAGTTTAACATCCGCGTAAATATTCCTTAAGAGCTTCACCTTAATATCCTAAGCTTGCGCAGAAGCAATAGCTATAGCAGCATTAGTAGCAGTATGCACATAGAACCTTTGGTTCCTTCAGTATCCCCTTCAACACACGCTGAAAGTTTCAGCTCAATGCATACCATCAACCGTTCCTGAAGCATTTCTGATGCGTCCGCTTGACAACCTGTGTGGGCATAATATGCTCCGAATTAGTTCCATACAGTTTCGAGAATTCTCCAATTTTTTGCCTTAATATCCTTAGTTTTGATAGTAGTAGTAGCACTAAAATTGATTGTAAACTAAAAAATCATAAAAAAAACTCCTGGTTTAATACAAAACCAGTTGCTAACCTCATTTCCTACCTTAACCACAGCGGTATTATTCTCGTACATAGCACAAATCACTTTAATATATGTTTCTGGTATGCCATATAACGATAAGACCTTTGTTAACGCTCTTCTATCAACAGAATCGAAAGCTTGCTCATTGAACAAAATAGCTATCTCAAAATTTGAATGGGATGTCTTTGGGGAAATAACAGGCATGGGAGGAGGAATAAATTGCTAATAACAAAACACTAATCTAATCTTAAAATCCAAAGTGAAGAAAAACAAAGGAAATGAAGAAAATTATTACACAACCAATGGTCACCAACTACGAAATTTCTAATCTCCTAGTTCTTAAAAAAAAAAGAAAAAAAAAGTTTCTAACATACTTGTTACTCACTACTAAATTCAAACTAAAAGGAAAGCTAAGACCTAGTTCAGATAAACATAAAGACAAAAACATTCTCTGGGTATGACATGATAGACATTCAAATAAAAGATGGCTGCAAGTCTTCTAGCTGGTAAAGCTAGAAGAAACTTTACCAATTCCATGCAGGAAAATCTTAAGATGACAATGGCCGGTAATAAATTGTGTCAACTGGTATTTTGGCTAAAAAAAAGATGCAGCAATTAAATGATGTGAACTTGAAATAAAACGGCTTGGCCAATAGCTAATTGAATTTTCAAAATCACTATACCACATTACACATAGCTTAGATTTTAAAAAACTGACGGTTTAAAATAAAATTATAATCAAAAATACTTTGTCCAAACAATTCAGAAAGGACTACATCTGTAAACATACTATGAAGAGATGATCTCAGAACTAAAGGGAAAGAAGGCGGAGCAAACATCAGCCAGTTTTGAGGGCGGCCTTAGCAAGCATATCTCAATGCGGTCAGTTCAAAAGCTCTAATACGAATAGGTAACACACCAGAAATTGCTGTTATTACTTCTGACTGTGCACTACGAAAAAAATTGGAAATTGCCAACATCGAAATTCTTTTAGCTGATTTTAGTTTTCTTAGAATATGTTTTTTCTTAAGAGCAGCAATCCAAACTGGAACAGTGCATAAAATTGTACTTTCCACAACCGACTTATACCGTTTCCTCAATGCAAAGGGTTTTAGACCCCAGGTTGTTTTTGCCGCACATCAAAGACGAATTGAATATTGTTTAGCTGAATTAATTCTATTAACAACATGATCTCTCCAAAATAATTTTCTATCCAAAATAACACCCAAATATTTAACTTTTCATATAGACAGTAAATCAACCAATACTTGTACTCAGTCTCATTCCCAGACCAAGATGGATATGAATACCCCTCATTCGAAAAATTATGGCAAAATATGCCTTCTGTATTGTTGAAATCCCTGATTTCCTGCTGCACTTTCAAACTAAAAGAGTCAGATTGCTGTGCACCGAGCAATGCACAAGTCCCAAAGTAAAACATTATTAGACTTTGTTTAATGATCTACCTGGTCTACGAAAGTTCGTTTCTTCTTTGACCAATATGGGCTTTCTTTACGCTTGTTTTGCATGTTTACGGATGCAGAATCTAAATCAGAAAGCGAAAACATTTTTACTACGTCGTGTACGACGTAATTCTTTAAAAAAATTCTTTAAGAAGTTTCCCCTAAGCCAATTTTTAGAATGAGCTCAAAATGCAATCTGATATTTTCCTTTTCTGATTTAGATTCAAAACCTATTCAAGTAAATAGAGTTGAACCTTTAAGGAATACCCTCGCCTCCCCAGATTTATATATTTACTTGCCTGTATCTGGCTCGAATTTCAAGAACCTCTCAAACAATTCATGGTGAATAGCCGGTTTTTCAGAACCTGTTGTTGAAAACGGTAAAATGTCTTCATGAGCCACGTAGTCTAATCCAGGTATGGCATACAAGCTTCTGCTATTTTCGGCACTCCCAAGGAAGGTTACTGCTTCTGTTTGAGCCCTCTATAACAGAACAACGAGCCTATAACATTACTGTTAACATGTTTGGTGGCGTACAAAAATAACAGTAGTTACCTCAAACGAAACATTCCAAGAATCAATAGGGTTTGACCGCCCTCTCAGAATATGACAAATTATGCAAAATAAAACCACCAACTTTACCTTTATAGACTGTCTTAAAAAGCTCTTTTCTTTTCCAAAAGTTGTACCTTCCCATGTCCAAATTCAAGCATTGAGTAAGGGTCGGAAGTCCAACAGGTTACACACTTCGTGGGAAAATTTCGTTAAAAACAAGAGCTAAGAGCTCATATGGCACTTGTGACGAGGCGAGAAGAGCTAAGAGCCAAGAGATCATATGGTATGAGCTCTAACAAAATTCTATGAATCAATAGATTGATTTAAAAAGGAAAATAAGAGGCTTAATGCCGGTCAAGATTTAAAATAAGAGCTCTGAGTCACAAAGTCCTTCTAAATATCAAAATTCATTAAGATCCAATCACCCACTCGTAAATTATAAATACCTAATTTTTTCTAATTTTTCCTCTCCCTTTTGCCCCCCAGATGGTCGAATCTGGGAAAACGACTTTATCAAGTCAAATTGTGCAGCTCCCTGACACGCCTACCAATTTTCATCGCCCAGGCACGTCCAGAAGCACCGAACTCACCAAATCACAGAACCCCTCCCCCCAACTCCCCCAAAGAGAGCGAATCGAGTACGATTCTGTAAATCACGTATCAAGGACATTTGTTTATTCTATCCACCAAGCTTCATCCCGATTCCTACACTCCAAGTGTTTTTCCAAGATTTCCCCCTTCAAATCCCCACAATGTCAAAAGATCTGGTCAGAATTTGAAATAAGAGCTCTGAGAAATGAATTCCTTCTAAAAATCAAATTTCATTACGATCCGATCATCTATTCGTAAGATATAAATACTCCAATTTTCATGTTTTCCAAGAATTCCGGTTCCCCCCTCCAACTCCCCCGAATGTCACAGGATCTGGTCGGAATTTGAAATTAGGACTTTAAAGCACAAGATCCTTCTAAATATCAAATTTCATTAAGATCTGGTCACCCTTTCGTAAGTTACAAATACCTCAATTTTCAAAATTACCCCCCCCCCCCACTTCCACCAAAGAGAGCAGATCCGGTCCAGTTATGTCAGTCACGTATCTTAGACAGGTTTCTATTCTTCCCATCCAGTTTCATCCTGATCTCACTGCTTTAAGTATTTTCTAAGATTTCCGGTCCCCCCCAACTGCCCCCCCCCCAATTACGCTTGATCCGGTTGAGATTTAAAATAAGATATCGGAGTTACGAGGTCCTTCTAAATATGAAGTTTCATGAAGATCCGATCACTCCTTCTTAAGTTAAAAATACGTCATTTTTCTTATTTTTCAGAATTACCCCCCCCCCCCCCCCCGCAATTGAGCGGATCCGTTCCAATTATGTAAATCACGTATGCAAGACTTCTGCTTATTTTTCCAACCAAGTTTCATCCCAATCCCTCTAATCTAAGCGTTTCCCATCATTTTAGGTCTCCCCATCCCAAACTTCCCCCAATGTCACCAGATCCGGTCAGGATTTAAAATAAGAGCTTTGAGGCACGATATACTTCTAAAAATCAAATTTCATGGAGATCCAATCACCCGTTCGTAAGTTAAAAATACCTCATTTTTTCTATTTTTTCAGAATTAACCCCCCCAACTACCCCAAAGAGAGCGGATCCATTCTGGTTATGTCAATCATGTATCTAGGACTCGTGTTTTTTTTCCACCAAGTTTCATCCCGATCCCTCCACTCTAAGTGTTTTCCAATTTTTAGGTTTCTCCCTCCCAACTCCCCCCCCCAATGTCACCAGATCCGATCGGGTTTAAAATAAGAGCTCTGAGCCACGATATCCTTCTAAATATCCTATTTCATTGAGATCCGATCACCCGTTCGTAAGTTAAAAATATCTCATTTTTTTATTTTTTCAGAAATACCCCCCCCCCAACTACCCAAAAGAGAGCGGATCCGTTCCGTTTATGTCAATCATCTATCTAGGACTTGTGTTTATTTTTCCCACCATGTTTCATCCCGATCCCTCCACTCTAAGTGTTTTCCAAGTTTTAGGTTTTCCCCTCCCAACTCCCCGCCCCCATCACCAGATCCGGTCGGGATTTAAAATAAGAGCTCTAAGACACGATATCCTTCTAAACATCAAATTTCATTGAGATCCGATCACCCGTTCGTAAGTTGAAAATACCTCATTTTTCGAATTTTTAAGGATTACTCCCCCCCCCCCCAACTACCCCAAAGAGAGCAAATCAGTTCCGATTATGTCAATCATGTATCTGGGATTTGCGCTTATTTTTCCATCAAGTTTCATCCCGATCCCTCTACTCTAAGTGTTTTCCAAGATTTTAGGTTTCCCCCCTCCAACTTCCCCCAATGTCATCAGACCCAGTCGGGATTTAAAATAAGAGCTCTGAGACACAATATCATTGCAAACATCAAATTTCATTAAGATCCAATCACCCGCTCATAAGTTAAAAATACTTTATTTTTTCTATTTTTTCCGAATTAACCGGCCCCTACTCCCCCCCCCCCCAGATGGTCAAATCGGGAAAACGACTATTTCTAATTTAATCTGGTCCGGTACCTGATACGCTTGCCAAATTTCATCGTCCTAGCTTACCTGGAAGTGCCTAAAGTAGCAAAACCGGGACCGACAGACCGACTGACAGACCGACAGAATTGGCGACTGCTATATGTCACTTGGTTAATACCAAGTGCCATAAAAAAGGAAAGAAGAAAGGCAAATTAAATTGAAAATGTAGAAATATCGATGCTTGTCATTTTTTGTATCCTGCAAATATTATTTATACATTGAGCTGCTTTTCCTCCCTTCTTTAAAGTCATCCATCCAAATAGAAACCAATTTACCATATCAACGGGGAATATTTTCTTCTAGCCATCAAAAAGAGTATCCCCTTTGATGATTTTGGACTAAAACCAAGTTGGTGGACTGTAATGAAAACGTTAAGAGTCATGCCTAATTGGAGGAAAAAAGCCAAGAAATATATTATGAGTGAGAGGCGAACCTGGCATAAGCCTTTTTCAGGATTGTATAAAAATGATATTATTTCAATTATTGATAGATAGTCTATCATCAATCCATCCTAGGGCAGAACTATGGTAGACAGTCATGGAACAAGGGTAATTCAAATAGTCTGTGAGTTTATATGAGCCATTTGAAGGCAATTGGAGACCCCAAATACAAGATTTCCCAAGATTTATCACTGACCATGTCCAGAGAATTCTAAAGACAATCGGCCAACTGAGATTGTTCACATTATATGATCTTTGCCTAGATGAAAAGCACAATGGAATTGCAATGGGGAATGACCAAAATTTTTGGGTAGACTCGTGACGGACAGTATCCACTGGACTTGTATACATTGTGGGATACTGAATTTGCCTGGGCTCACAGACGAAAACGTGACCTGAGCGTAATACGCTCACCCGCTTAGAGTATCAGGTGGACTACCGTGTTTTAAGATTGACATATGACCAACAAGTCCCCTGGACCTGCAGGCGAACGGGGAGGCCTATAGTTTTCCAAGTGTTTGGGTAAATAGTGGGAATAATCATGACTCTCTTATTGGACAAATATTTGTAGGTTAGTTTTTGGAGAGGCACAAACGCCTAGAGTCTCAGGCAGGTTGACCAAGCTTTAGATTTGACACTTGATCGTTAAGTCACTTGGAATCACAAGCAAACAAGCGTCGAAAGCCTAATAGGGACCACCCACCTAGAGCATCAGGCAAGCGACTATATTATTGTTACTACGTTTTTTTTACAACGTTCGAAATTTGCTTTGATCAAATCTTGGTAACTTTTCAATGATCTACTCATAGCACAGTTTTGCGTATTTTTCAAGAAAGTTTTTCGCCTTTCACAATTTTTTTTTCACGAAGGTTAAAATGAGCCTTTATGTTCAAAAATGAACTTTTATATTAAATAAGTTTAATCAAATTGCAGACAAAAAGATCCAATTTGTTGAGGTCAAGCATAGAATTAAGCCTGGTTGGACGTTCGACTTTAAACTAGAAATAAATCACCAAGAGATTCAAGGAAACAATGATGCATATACGTATAGTAGCCTACGATGAGGTCGGAAGGCTTGTATGTATTTCATTTTCTAATCATTTATTAATAAAGTCCAAAAAATGCTGGTATAAATTCAATTTCTGATTCCTGTTAATGCATCAAAGAATCATCCGTTTTAGAGAGTTTGGCTTTTCCTCAGTCGTAATATTTTTGCTTTAATTATGACGTTATATAATTCAGCAACAATCATGAATGCTCCAATGCCTATACCCTATTATCTAAAACACACATTGGCATAATCATCGTTTTATTACTTAATTTCAATTCATAGGGCAACAGATCAGCAATTTCAGTTGAATTAAGAAGTTCTGTCGTGAAATCCCTTTCTCCTTCCTGATTATCCTTTACAGAAACTAAAATAACACACTCCTTATTTAATTGCAATTTTCTTAAATATATAAATTACGCAATACCATATTTATGGTTCTTTGGATTGAAGTCACATTTTCGTTTGTAATTCAACGTGATTTGTTGCTGCAGCTTCTTTCATGCCAATTTCTTTAGCTGTTCAGGGTTATGTGTCATCTTGTTTAATTTTAGCACAAGTCATGGATATTAAATATTAATTCCTCCTTCCATCCTTTAGAGACGATAAACAACACGTTCGTCATTTAATTCAATTTTGCATGCGTCATGGAAACTAAAAACGATACAACCACTTCCGGGGGGGGGGGGGGATGATGTAATTAATGCTCTTGAAATATGCGCATAAATATGAGTCCCATGTGATTTCTTTTTTGTTCAAAAAAGAGGTCTATACGACTTTACTCAAACTCGTGATTAATCTACATCATTTTTCAGGCTCGCTTCTCCCTGAGCTGCATGCAAGATTATCCAAAGCGTCTTCTGTCATGGGCAGACTGAATCGTCACTTCTGGTAAAAATCGAAGATCAGTCATACAACGAAACTCCAGATGTTCAACGCTCTAGTCGGCTCTGTGATGCTTTACGGAGCTGAGACATGGCAAGCATCAGCTGCAACCCTCAAAAAAATCGACGTATTCCATACGAAGAGCCTGAGGAGGATCGAGGGCCTATAATGGTCAGCAGTCTCATTGCTTCGTCAGCAATGAGAAGTGTCTGCAGCTCACAAAGCAGTCCCGGTTTTTGAATCAAGCAGCCGAGCAAACCTTACGATGGTTCGTGAACCTGCTGCGAATGCCACCACATCTACCTGCAAAGACGATCTACGACTTCGACCCTATCAAAGCCTGTTGGAAGCGATCTCGCGGCCTACCGAAGAAACGTTGGTCCAACAGCATGTCCGAGTTCTTGACGATGGCAAACATTAGACAGGGCAAAACATAGGACAGACCGAAGCGGATGGAGGAAGCAGACGTCACTCATTACGCCAAGCAGTGCCCGGCTGAAGACTTAAGTCAAGTGAAGTTCTTCAGGCCAGAAAATCCCAGGGTGCGGTTTTTTTTAAAGGAGGCGTTTTCAAGAAAAACTACGTATATATACACACTTGCTAGTATAAAGATAGTAAATATATATATATATATATATAAATACATGTATATATTTGCATTTAGGTTTCGTCTTATTTTGATTCTATTTACTGTCAATTTTGTGTTGTTTTATATATTTACCCTTTTCATGTGTTATTCTACTTCTACTTTTACTATAGTGGACTTTAAATAAGATAACATTATAAATAATAGTTAACATTAAGTCATACCCTTTCAGAGCCTGGGACCAATCCAATTTCTGTGAAGGGGAGGGGGCATGAAGGGTGTCCAAATTCCGGTCACCAGCCCACCTAACTGAATGCTGAGGGAGACGTTCGACCTCAAAGAAAACATGTTGGAAACTAAGAGCCGCACTGATAGTTGCCTGTGAGTCCAATAAACTAGGCACTAGACAGGCTAGCAAGACATATCTGGAATTTATGTGAAGGGGAGGGGGCATGAAGGGTGTCCAAATTCCGGTCACCAGCCCACCGAACTGAATGCTGAGGGAGACGTTCGACCTCAAAGAAAACATGTTGGAAAGTAAGAGCCGCACTGATAGTTGCCTGTGAGTCCAATAAACTAGGCACTAGACAGGCTAGCAAGACATACCTGGCCCATAACCAAAGTTACGGTTAGAGCTACCTATGCTCGACCCACCTTATTTGGAGGAGATGCAACGTTCTGTTCACGTGCAGGCATTAATAGGACTTATTGGAATTTAATTAAAAATGGTAGAGATTAACAGCTAGGACTTTAATTAGGCCTTATCGAGGTTCATGTCCTATCTGGTAATTTTCTGCAAGAGATTGGCGATCTCTTTCTTTATTTATTTTCAAAGAGAGTATTAGAACTATATAAATAAAACTTTGAGGAATCAGCTCGGCTATCATTTTCTGAAAATCTCTAGAATTTCTAATCATCCAGCTCAACTACTTTTACAAATATATTAAGTTTGTTTAGAAAGCATTTGTTTATTGTGTTGCGAGAGTAATACTTCGGTGGTTTCGTCGTTTTTTTTCTTTTTTTTTTTTTGTTCCTAGTACCCCGATTTCAGCTTTTTCCTAGAAAGTGGTAAGGGTCTAACCTCTACGGTTGTTACGGAAAGTGTGGACCTTAGGCTGGATTGATGAATATGACTTTGCATTTTGGAAAGCTTCCTAGAACTCTTGCCTGGGGCCAAAAAGCCCCAGTAGCAGAAATCAACAAAATTTTAAAAACTGCCAACACTTCCGCAGCACAACTTATGTTTTGACAGCTTTCTTTGAGCAAAAAGTATTTTTATATGTAAAAACGGCATTTTCAGACAAAATTTGCCAACAAATTTGAAAACTGCCAAGTAGCATATTACTTTCCTACAGCACTTTTTGTATGCCTGCCACTGGCTTGCTTACAATATATTTTTTTTTTTTAAGAAAGAAAAAAGAACAAATAACCTTAAGTAGAAATAAATTTAAAAACAAGAAATTACTCACAATATAAGGACAGTCTCTGGAGTCTATGAGCACTTGATAATATGTGTGCGTCCTTCCTTTTACCTCTCTGCCAACATGGTTAAAGCTTCCATTCTCTTCACTTTTTCTATAAGAACAAAAGTGCTTGAAACGAAGGTAGCATTGGCACTAGCCATACGCTAAGCATCACCTATTTTCCAGTGGTCACGTCCAACAACCCAAGGCAAAAAACCCCATTAAAACCACTACAAAAATGAGTTTTGTTCCCACGAGTGATCTAATGAAGGTTTTACCCCATGGTTACGCATTCGAAATCTTTTGGGATGGAACAGTATTTTCTTGTTTTTTTTTAAATGAATGAATTTGGTTGTGTAATTGTAGTCAAGTAATAGTTGTAGTCAACACCTGCTGAATATTTTTCTCTCTGCACAGAGGTGACAGCATAAATGACATACTATCTATTAAAAAAACTTCTTTATAATTATTAAAAAAATGAAATTGGATTTTTTTGTTCCATATTACCTAAAACCACTCAGTTTCGAATGGAAGTAAAATAAATTCGAAATTTGAAGATCCAAATATACAATGCCAAGACAGAACAGAATTTACACTGACAACCAAAACCCACCTTTCTCCCTGGGAACAGGTTTGATTGACATATCATCACTGTAGAGAATCCACCCACTCTACCCAAATAAAGATTCAAAGTTTGTTGCTCTTCTTATGCTATATAAGCATAGTGCTCAAGTTATACAGCAATTCATTTTCGAAGCGACATTACAGAGGAGGCTGGTTCATAAATAAAGAAAAATCTACAAACATAGGTGAATGATATGGGAAATGTAAACAATTCATCTAAAAATCATAAAAATCCAAGAACTTCAAGAAAGAGGGGCAAACCCAAAAGCTTCCTATAAAAAAAACAAATGATGTTTCTTTCATATTTAAATAAAAAAAAAAATCTGCTTAAGTTATTTGTTTGAAAAAGAACTTCAGAGATTTCTTCTTTTAAAAAATAAAAATGAATGTTGGAGATGATTTCTACTAAGAACTTCTAGTTGCCCTTGAATCTTATTGATTACTTAAAAATGGACTTAAACAAGAACTTTTATATTTTGTTCAAATGAGCCCTCTCCCGATTTTCTAGGACCATTGGTTCAAAACAACCACTCAAGGAAAAAATTTTTATCCCTGGCCATGGAGCCTTTTGAGGGGGAATAAGTGTATTGTAATTCCATTTTGAATTGCATTTTGTATTGTATTGTATTAAATAATAATAAAATCCTTCTTCATCTTCTACCAAAATTTAAAGTGCACACATTATACCAAATTTTTTAGATGATTATAGACAGAAATCATTAAACTCGTCTGTAATAAGTTCATGCAACAAGGAAGATCAGTAAAAATTACTTAGATATAAAATAATCAAGCAAATTGCTAGATGACATAATAATTTCCTTCACATTATTAGAACAACAATAATAGCAGCAGAATTAGTGCAACATTATCTGCATTAAGAACAGTTAATATCAACCATCATCAATAACGGGTGTTCATTGGGCTCGTCTTGATCACTTGCAAGCGCGATTTAAGGTAATTTTCAGTCTAGTTACCTGATCTTGATTGTCATAATCACTAGGACAGTGTCTTGGTTTATCATGTTCCTTCTAAAAATAATCTTCTAATTATAACCAATGAAACTGAATAAAATGGCTTTCATTCTGGCATAACCAGGCATAAGGACCTTTAGTAAGATAATTTCAAAATTTATAAGTAGCTTCTAGACCAGATCACCAGACGCAATGCAAAACCAAACAAAGCAGATGAGATAAAGTATTAAACTGCAAAAATAAAGTAAAACAGCCATATATAATAAACATAATATATCTTACAAATTGTCATTTTTATTTGGAATATCTCTATCAAAGACTCTGGCTTGCCATGGAAAAAGCAGGACTCCTCTGTAGCCAAAAACTCTGTGTAGGAACAGTTGGCCAGTGTCATACTTCCCTTGCATTTTAGGAGGTTCTAACTTCCCAATTTCTGCCATCCTGAAATGCAAGCAAGAGAACAGTAAACAGAAATTATTTGGAGTTACTATTTTATAAACTAAGCTGGTAAATAGGTGATATGATGAGCACTTGTGTTGAGGCGAAAATGCACATAGATATTGGTAATAAATGAATCAACAAAGAGAAGTTCTTTTCTCTTCACTGTTTCATAGCAATACATACTTTCAAACATATTTTTTAAATATCTATTTTGTAGAAGCTTTTCATCAATACCAACTAAATATTACCTTCCATTATTTTACTTGCTATTATGAGTAATGCAAAACAAAGTCTGAACTAGCACTACAGAAAACAGGGTTTACGAAGCTGAAAAAATACCTATAACAATGAAGAACATGGACAGCTTTAAGATAGTCCTTGGGACTGCTACACGAAATTGCTGTTTTTCTTCCTTCACGCCATTTTTGGGCTTTTTTCAGTTTTTTCAGTTTTTTTCAGTTTCTGGTACTCTTTGGTTTCAGCTCTTTATTGCTAACAAGCACAAAAGCCCTTTCTACATTTAAAAGTATGTTTCTATTGAAGCTTCATGTATATGCATTTACTATCGTTTACATGGTTATATGTTTCTCAAACTTTTTCTGTAAATTGGCTGCTTTTTTGCATCAGTAAGTGTGTTTCCACTAAAGCTCAGAAAAACCACAACAGGGGACACTGTATTATCAGATACATTTAGTATGGTAAAACAGAGATTTTGGAAGGGTTTAAAGCCTTACAAGGTTGTTATGATGTTGACAGACTTAAAATGAGTTTTTGAGTGTAATGTTCTATAACAGTTGGATATGAATCTGAACATTTATAAAAAATTGTAAAACATAGAAGAAGATTTTTAGGAAGAAAGTACAGAAAATCAGCTAGGAATATTAGCAGAAAAGCTTTAAATCTGACAGAACATAGAAGGGCCTTGTATAAGCAGTCATTTCGAAATACAGTCATTTCGTGAACGTCCAGTGTGAGAAATACAGGACCATACTAGTTCTGACATTCAAACAACCACTTTACTGGAAAGTATTGAATATAATAGAGGCTGAATCAGCAGGAAGTCCTTTAAAAAAGTTTTACTATTGGGACACTTTCACACTAAAATGAGCTTCTTAGCTGCCATTGGATATCTGATGAAAGCTTCTGGCTTGCACAAAATCTTGGAGCTGATATATGCACTGAATGCCTTTCAGCAGATTCCCTCCAGAAAAGCGTATTCTCAGGCTATCAGAGCTCACGTCATTGTTGATTGGATCCTGAATACCTTACTAGTAGCAAAAATGTACAATGTTGGCCCAACAGTGGATTTTCATCAGGCCAATCTTCACAACAGTTCAGACGAGCATCAAGCCTTTTTTCAGCCTTTGATGTTGTCTAAGAAGAATGCACTGAAATTAAGGAGCTAAAGCAAGAGCCGTCGCTTAACGCGTTTGCAAGCAAGCTCAAGTCCCTCAAAGCATCACGGTTGCAGACATCATGGACTTTGAAACTCTGGATTGAAATTTATATGAATGCTCTTGATTTACTGAAGTCTTCAATTGTGGCAGAAAGAACAGACAACTGGGACATTCACCTCTACACTGGTGAACAGATGCTTTGGTTCTTTGCATCTTCCGACCATCACTTGTATGCAAAGTCCTACAGACTTTATCTCCAGAAAATGGCCGACATTAAAGAAATAAATCCTCCAGTTTTCATACCTGGACCCAGTCTTGGTTGTTACCAGGGGATGAGGCTGAAAATGTTTTGCCATAGGCCAAGTTTAATATACACCTGCAGGCTGAACCTTTCCCCCGACCTCACTCTCTCAAAACTGTAAGTCCCAAACAATTCTTTTGACTTTAAACATTTAATATCATGTTCATCATCCAAAACAGCGCATAGAAACCACATAGCCTATCACATTTGCTGGTAATTACTCAAAAAGCTCAAATTTATGGAAGAGCTAGAGCAGCAAACTTTTCAGATTCAGAACCAGCACATATTTTTTGGTTGGGTAGTGAAAGAATTTTTTGTATAGAAATTTGTTTGAGGTTAACCCCTTTTTTCACAATTTTCCTATAACTACTCCCCCAACTTCATACTCTCTCAAAGTTTTAAACCCCAAATAATTCTTTTGACTTTAAACATTTAGTTTCATGCTTATCAGCAAAAAAAGAGCATAGAAATGACTTATCTAATCACATTCACTGGAATTTACTGATTCAATATTTTTTGCCTCAACCTAAAAAAAAAACTCAAATTCGTGGAAGAGCTAGAGCGGCAATCTTTTCATATTTGTAATCAGAACATATTTTTTGGTTGGGTAGTGTAATGATCATTTGTATAGCAATTTTTTTTAGGTTTAACCCCTTTTTTCAAAATTTCCCAAGAGCCTATCCTCTAATCTCACTCTCTCTCTCTCAAAGCTTTAAGCCCTAAACAATTCTTTTGACTTTAAACATTTAGTTCCATGTAAATCAGCAAAAAAAGCATAGAAATTACATCTATTTACTCAATCAATATTTTTTGTCTTGACCTCAAATTCAACGTCAAAAAACTCAAGTTGTGAAAGAGCTACAGCAGTAAACTTTTCGGATTTGGAATCAGCACATATTTTTCAGCCAGGTAGTTAAAGAATCATTTGTATAGCAATTCGTTTGATATTGACTCCTTTTTTACACAATTTTCTTAGACTAAGAAGGGCCTTGTATAAGTTGTTTCAGAATCATGAAACATATGGAAACAAGAGAAAATTAAGAACTTGGCATAAACAACTTTAAAGGCATAAACAACTTTGGCATAAGAAGACTAATTAAATTAGAAAAAAAGGTTTTTAAATATGGAAGTAAAAACTTTCTTGAATTGAGAGTAAAGAGTTAGCTACCCAAAGCTGATTAGAATAAAAAAATATAGTCAATCAGCAATTGCATGAATTTTGTTTACGTACAACCTATTAGAGCATTTGGCTAAAAGATTTTATAGTTTTCAATCTTCCCAAAGATTAGACTTGTAAAAGAAAATATTTAAGAATATCTCAACAAGCACATTCTGTCTCAACATACTCTGTTACATAAGAAAGTGTGCACTTTGAAATTCAGCACAAAGAGTGGACTTGGCAGTCCCCCTAAATTTAAGGTAATTTAACTTAATTTAATATTTTGTTTCTACTGGTTACTTTCACGTAAAATAATAACTGAATAATGTCTTGGCTTTTTTCTACAATTGGCCATGACTTTGACTTTTCCCACAACTATTCCCTCTTTTTTAAATTCAAAATCAACGGGAGGAGCCACATTCAGGACCCTTTTTCAACAGAAAAAAAATTAAAAAAACTTACAAACCAACAATTAAAGACTTTTTTAAGAAATAAAAAAAAATACAACAAATAAAACAGCACAAAAAAATATTTGCAACAAAACAAAAGCAAATCACCCAACCCCAAATCCAATCAAAATCTTACAGGTTAATGAAACAAAGTTATGAATTATAAATTGAACGGATTTTTTCCTTTGCTACTTTAGCTCTTTTGTAAGTCAAAAATACCTAATTTTTTCTATTTTTTAGAACTAACCCCCCCCCAACTCCCCCAAAGAGAGCAGATCTGTTCTGGTTATGCCAATCCTGTATCTAGGACTTGTGCTTATTTTCCCACCAAGTTTCATCCTGATCCCTCCAATCTAAGTGTTTTCCAAGATTTTAGGTTTTGCCCTCCCAACCTCCCCTTCACTGGCTCCTGTTGGAATTGAAGATAAGAGCTCCGAGACAGAATATCCATCCAAACATCAAATTTCATTAAAATCCAATCACTCCTTTGTAAGTTAAAAATTGCTCATTTTTCTAATTTTTCAGAATTAACCCCCCCCCCCCCAACTCTCTCAAAGACAGCAGATCCTTTCCGGTTATGTCAATCATGTATCTAGGACTTATGATTATTTTTACCACCAAGTTTCATCCCAATCCCTCAACTCTAAGTGTTTTCCAATATTTTAGGTTCCCCCTCAATTCCCCCCAATGTCACCAGATCCAGTTGGGATTTAAAATAAGAGCTCTGCGACACGATATTCTTCCAAACTTCAAATTTCATTAAGATCCAATCACTCCTTTGTAAGTTAAAAATACCTCATTTTTTCTAATTTTTCAGAATTAACCCCCCCCCCCCCTCCAACTTCCCCAAACAGAGCCTACAAATGGAAAATTTTTTGCACTATACACTTTTTAGAAACAAAGCTTTTAAACTTTTGTTAGCCTACCATGGAATTTTTTACCTTCTTTTCCCTCATTAAGGGTTCAAAATGTAATTTCCCCTTGAAGCAATTATTGAATTTTGAAAGAGCAAACAAAGGTATCAAGTAATGTGTCACTTTCATGCTAGCTAGCCTAAATTATGTATAAAACTACATATTTACCAAAAATGGTATATATTTAATAAAACATATTAGGCCTACAATACATTTCAGGCAAACTATCCCTTCCAAATATTGTTGGGATGGATTGTGTGTCTTATAAAGGTAATAAATAGGCTATTGTGTTGAAAAGAGCTTATCTAGGCTAATATCTTGAATCTGTTGAGAAAATTCCTTTAAAAAACCATTTGGGTAAAATTCTAGCTTAGCTACTTTTAACTAATATTGGAAAGGAGCCAGGGCTAGGAAAATAAAGCTTTTGGTAATAAACCTAGGGTCAAAAACATACTCTGGGAAGGTATTGCCAAGCTTCTATATTACCTCTCTTGTGATTTCTAAGTCTTAGAAACTCTCTTCTACTTTATAGGCCTAGACAAATTGAAAATTTGACAAAACAGACCTTTTACCTTAATTTTCCATTATGATTTTCTTTTTCTATGGTTTTAGTTCTGAAAATGCAATTCCTATTATTTGAGTAGAATTCTGAGCCATATCAATGTCTTTTTTCCAAATTAAGGAAATTTATTTGCATATCTTTAAAACCTTATAAATTGGGATTGAGCAAAGTTGTGAAGCTCAAAACAATTTTGTTCAACTTCATTCATGCAGAAGATCTATTTTGCAAGGTTTCACTTTTACAAAACATATATTTTTAAAGGTCATCAAAGGTCAGGGCCCTCTAGAGGGAGAAGGAGTGGGGGTAGGTACTTCAAAATACCTTCCCAGGACATACTTCAGCCTGTAGACCCTTCCCTGAAAGTTTTTTATTTACCTAACCTAATCCATTTCTGAGATAGCAAGAAGTCAATCAAATAGAATTTTACCAAAAATTTATACAGCTCAGAATTCTAATCAAATAACAGGAATTGCATTTCCAGAACTGAAGGCAGAGAAAAGGCAACTGAAAATTAAGGTAAAGTGTTGTTTTGTCAAAACTTCAATAGGTGTAGACCTATCATGTAGGTGAATTTCAGGGCCCTCCAGAGGGAGAAGGAGTGGAGGCAGGTACTTTAAAATACCTTCCTGGGATATACTTTAGCCTGTAGACCTATCTATGAAAGTTTCATTTTCCTAACCCAACCCCTTTCAATGATAGCAAAAAGTCACTAAACTAGAATTTTACCAAAAATACTTTTACAGGACATACTATAGTCTGCAGACCTATCCCTGAAAGTTTCATTTTCCTTACCTAACCCCTTTCCAAGATAGCATAAAATAGTTAAACTAGAGTTTTACTACACACACCCCTGCTCCAGTGCTACCAAAAATATCCTACCTGACTGAAAAAAATCTTGTTTGCTGAATGAACCCCTTCCATATAAAATTAAATTGACTTTTCATGTTTGAAAGCTTTGTTTTCTTCACCTTAAGTTTATTTCTTCTCTAATTGTAAATAAGTTAATATCGGACGTATTAAAGACAGTATTGCCGTCATGGTCAGTTTCTAAGGTACTACGATTCTCCAGATTTGGGTGCTATAAAACAATTTTCGGTGTTATAGCTAAAAAAAAATTACTGTAATAGTATTAATTTTGTGCTCGAATAATACTTCCGTGCTATTTCAGCACTTTTTAGTGGTAACTTGCTTCTGCTACATTATTGCACATAATAAAAAGTGCTAATATACCACTCTCGTACTACAAGTGGTAATCCTAATTTTAGTAGCCCATTTTCACAAAGAGGAGAATTGGACAGAAGTCGTCCATCCACTTAAGCCTTTGTTTCGTACTGGATTTATTCAGAAAAATTTTGGTCCCATTTTGATGACGATGGGAGTTCAACTTATGCTCATCGTCCTTTTTTGTGAAAACAACCAACATTTCTTCAAATAAAACCGTATATTTTTTTTGTCCAGAGTTCTTCATCAAGTTCGACAAGAAATGAGCTAGAGGCAAAGAATCCAAACTGCACTTTTTGTTGGGCAAATTCATTGCAAAAACATAGTCTCATGTGAATAAATAACATCCTTTTAGCTCAAATACTCTTAAATAAAGACCCAGGAAGAAGAAATCCTTTTATACAAAGTGCCTCTGGAGAAAAAATAATAATAATAAAACATAGGAGCCGTACGGCCTTTGCTATAGGCAACGCTAGAGCGTTACCTCCGATAAAGTTTATTCTGTCTATTAGCCTTTTCCAAACACCTTGAGTATTATAGTTATATATTTCGACATATGATTTGAGTGATAGTGATTTTTTTTATTTTTAGTCGATGTTTTAAAAAATTACCGCACATTCGTTAAAATAATTATAGTCTTGAATAAAACGCAAAACATACATTTGGATTTAAAAATTTAACAGTTAGGGGAGGGGGAAAGTCTCTGTAGAAAAAATCAAGCTATAACAGTTTTTGTTGCTTTTAAGTTTCACTTGAATTTTTAATTTTATTTACTCATTTTCGGATTTTATTAATTCATCTGTATCGGTACCTTTTATCTTTATGTTTGGTATGATAATTTATTTTAATTTCTGTTCATTTTGGGTTTCGTTCATTCTTCGACGTTAGTTTTTATTCGCTTTGAGTTTTAATTATCATAGGACTTAATTTCTGCTGGTCTTAAGTTAAAAATGGCTCTTTGATTTTCTTTGAAAATCTTCTTTTTCGCACAGTTTTTTTTTTTATCTTGATATATACTATACTGGCGTAAATTTTCAATGTTTGGATTAATTCTTAACAAAATAATGAATTATAATAAATGCGGATTAATATGCTTTTACTCACCAAATTATTAATTATTATCGTAAGTTCTATATTAATCCCTTAAATAGACCTAAAAATGATAGTTTGTCCCTCATTTTTCTTGCTAATAGAAGTAATACATTGGATGCATAAAATAAAATACCGCATAAAACAATTGAATGTTATTTCAGTTACAATTGTTATTGGCCCTGCAAAGCAGTACTCTATTAGGGCCAGATAAAACATTAAAACATATACAAAAGGTTCCTGATTTTGCTGTTGTTTCTTTTTAAATAGGCCTTGCTTGGAGTCATGAAGTTTTTTCTGAGGTAAAAAAGCTTGAAAATACTGCAAACCCCCTAGTACCAAAGAAATTTTGAGCGAGATCTCGAGAGAGGGGAGGGGAAATGTGAAAAAGGTGCCAATAATTGACCAAAGTGACAAATTTATTCTAAAAAAGAAAAAAGGTTAAGAGGGCGCCAGAAAAATATTCGTGGAGGAGGTTCCCCTGGTCCGGCAGTGATTCAAACACAGGAAACTTACAAATTTTGGACTGAGGGAAAGAGTACCATCAATCTTTTAAGAATTAAGATTTTATTCAATAAAGTTCATACTCAGCAATGTAAACTAAACATAACTAAGCATCAACGCCATTCCTCAACGTAAACTAATCATTGATAAACTAAAAATATTTAATCAGCTGAATAACCTTCGGAAAATTCCGCGACCATAATTAAAACAATTTTATAAGTTTAGCTAGCTAGTAAAAATGGAATGGACTTTTTATCGGGTATTTTAGGTTAATTTTACAGCATTAAACCATTTTCTGATTTGGTCTGTCTGTGTATGCTGTGTGTAAGCCAAATATAAGTCAATTATACATAGTCAGTTGCTCCTTATTTCGGCATTATTCAGTTTTTGAGCGCCAATATTTGAAAGCATCCAATGCTTTGAAGCCTATTGTTATTTAGAATCTCAAGGAGAGAAAAGCAGTTGTTTATTACTGCATGTCAGACGGTGATTATAATAGCTGAAAAGTATTTTAGAAAATTATGTATCATAATTTTTTGGGGATGACTTTGAATATAACCAGGCCTATTGTACTAGGCTATTAACCTCAAAACAGTGTGACCTTATAATTTAGGCTGTTCTCTAAAATGCCATTACTAGACGCAATTTGGTAACATTTTAGTTTCTATGGGCTCTTCTGAAGGAAACATTGTAATTACAAATGAAGAGGCATGGCAACATTTGATTCCTTAATCAGCAGTTTAATGGTCATACTTGGCCTACTGCTGCAGTGACAATTTTGAATAGCCTAAGTTTAGAATCTTGATTTTACTAAGGTAAGAAGAATAAGAACAGACAACTCAATGCATCTTTTTATGCTCTTTCCAAATCTACTCAGCTAATTACATCTTTTACAAATTTAAATTTGAGACTATAAAGGGATGCTTACACTAACATTGTGTTTTTTTTAGTTTCCCAGTAAGAATGGCTACCAAAAATTTTGGAAACAACATGGAAATAATCATAAATATTTACTCTTACCTGCAGAGTGACTTGCAGGAACACTAGACCTAGGCTACCATTTGGCCAAAATTTTTATTTATTTGCCAGTAAGAATGGCTACCAAATATTTTGGAAACAACATGGAAATAATCATAAATATTTACTCTCATCTGCAGAGTGACTTGCATTAACACTAGACCTAGGCTACCATTTGGCCAAAATGCTAGTTAAGGTACTCTCAAGTCCATACCACAACATCAACTTTGGCTGGTAAAATTCTAGTTAATTGACTTCTTGATATCTTGAAAAGAGTTTAGATTAGGAAAATGAAACTTTCAGGGATGGGCTACAGGCTAAAGTTTGTCCTGGGAAGGTATTTTAAAGTAACCCACCTCCACTCTTTCTCCCTCTAGAGGGCCCTGAAATTTGCCTACATGACAGGTCCATACCTATTGAAATTTTGACAAAACAACATTTTGCCTTAATTTTCAGCTACTAGTTGCTTTTTCTCTGCCTTTAGTTCTGAAAATGCAATTCCTGTTATTTCAGTAGAATTTTGGGTCAATGTTGATATTACTGGAACAATTGTTTGGGGTCATGAAACTATTGTTAATAGATGCATTTTGACTTTTTGAACATCTTTTCTCTCTTGCAAAACTACTGCAAACTCACCATTATAGAGTTATTATATATTTTCACATTAGGGGGAGGGGTTAAAGCATAGCATATATTAAATACAGCAATGGTCAGTTTATATATTTAATATATGCTATGCTTCACCCCCACCCCCCTAATGTGCAAATATATAGCCCATATTTGTTTCTAACCTATTACAGATTTGTGATTTCAAATATCAAATCAATGAAAATGGAAATGATTGCAATTCTATATATATATATATATATAAAAATATTTGGGCTAGAATAGCTTGGTAACAGTGAATTTGTGGTAGTTTTGCAAGAAAGGAAAGATGTTCAAAAAGTCAAAATGCATCTATTAACAATAGTTTCATTACCCCAAACAATTGTTCTGGTAATACCAACATTGACCAAATTTTGAGCCATAGGCTATCAATGTTTTTTTTCAAAATTTAGGAAATGTATTTGCATATCTTTAAAACCTTTAAAATGGAATTGAGCAAAGTTATGAAGCTGAAAACAATTATGTTGTACTTCAATTAGGCAGAAGATCTATTTTGCAAGGTTTCACTTTTATAACACACATATTTTTAAAGGTCATCAAAGGTCAGGGCCCTCTAGAGGGAGACAAGTTTTGTTGATCTTCTCTGGACGCTCTTGGGCCCTAGAATCCATTTAGTACTGTAGGGATGCTATGGCCATACTAAAATTGAGGTGGGGGCAGACAAAGGCTTTATACAATTTCTTTAAACACAGTCTTCTTTTGATGAATATACCCTTAGTAAGTCCAAGGGCTTGATTTGCTTTCACTAGCTGCCTACCTGGGCTCATTTAAAGCTATGAACTTTCACCTCACTATAGATTATAACTTCAAGGTGCTTCTTTTTGGTTATTTGGTCTAACTGTTCATATCTTGTATAAAAAGTATAGTGAAAGTTATTATGCTCAAGATGCAAAATTTCATATTTTAAACTTTTAAACTGAAGGGTCCAAGCAGCAGGCCAAGAAGTCTTGGGCAAGATTTTTAGTCATTCAGAATTATTATCAGGGGATAAGGGAGACAGGTAGCATTAAGGAGGTTTTTTTAACAACAGGAATTTTGGGAGGTGGAGTGTCTGCTGTTAAGATAGTAAGGCTTGTACAGAAATATTCATTCAGATAATTTGTATCAGTGATAGTGCTGCTATCAGGTTTCTTGTCTTAGGTGTAGATTGACACTTTGAGTTGGTCTTAGACATACTGCTGAAAAATTTTCAAGATTCAAGTCTGACTCAATATGAAGCCTAACAAGAATGTGTTCAATTGAAACATAACTTGATAGAAGAGCAGAATGTTTGAAATTTGCTTCCTTTAGTCTGTTTTTGGTATAAATTGCAGGTTTTGGTAACACTGGTTACTATTCAGATTACTCTATAGGGCATAACCTGGTATTTGAATGTGAGCATCTTTTAGCTTGGTTACAGTGCATAGAAGCTTGGAAACTTGTAATTTACCTATGGGTTTTGATACTTTGTTATCAATCAAACTAGCAGTGATGCAATCAGATTCACCAGTTTCTGAGGGTGCTTTGGCTGTTGAAATGACTAAATCAGAGTCCAAAACCAACAAGAAAGCCATACTCACTGAGGTTTCATGCAGGTTAAAATCACTTTTACAGGAGGTGTGGAGGGGTTAATGATCCATGTGGGACAGGGTTAATGTCTGACCACTTAGTTTTTTGTTCTTCCCATTTTCAGACAATCATACCATTTTTGTCAAGAGATAACAAGTAAAGAACCAAATTTAGCTTTTTGACAAGCATGATATTGTTGTTGCTGGGTAGATGTTTCAAATTTTGTATTGAATCAGTATAAAAGAAAGATCATCTTTCAAGAAAAAAGAGATAAACTAGGCATCAAAACTTTGGTCAACTCTTCAACATTGACTACCAAGAATTTTGACTGGATAGTGGTCTCAAGAGTTTTCACTTGTGTTTTCACCAAGTCTGTTTCTAACTGTACATTTTCTCTAAAATTGTCAAGTACTCTTTGCAGTTCCTTATGATAACATTCAAAAGTATTTGAGAAACTTCTTGGTTGCTGGGTTTGCTACCTGTTTTACACACAGGGCAGATCCATTTGCTACTAAGTCTTTTGTTCATTTTGTTGAAAACAGCGTATTTGGTATCAGTCATGTCAAAGCAGAGTATATAAAGCCACTGATCACGTTTCTTGTAGCAAATGACAGGATACTGGACAAAAGTAAAGAACAGGAAATCTTATAAATAAATTATAAAGTCTTGGAAATTTTGGAAGGGTACAGCTTGTACCCCCTGCCCCCAAAAGTAGGTTGTCATATATTTTACCAGAAACAGTTTATTTATTATAACCCTTTTATAAATAATGAAGGTGCATTGTTTAACTACCCTTTTCTCCTGATGTATAAATAATCAGTCCACTAATACACCAAGGTATTTTTAGAATAGCATGACAGCTTTCCTTCTATTGATTGATTAGCAGTTGCTTCAAAGAAGAAAAGAGTTTTGTTATTGAAAAATATAGTTTGGATACCATATATAGAGCAGATTGCATAATTTTATCCATCAGAGGGAGGGGGAAAGTGGATCAAAACACTTAGGAATAAGATGAGCCAGACTTTATGATTGTCTTGAGGTAATTCTCAGGATTTCTGGTAACCACTTTCTAATCTGAACTATCTTTAGTAATACTGTTTATTTAGGGCAGAGGCAGCAATGATCCAACAGTTTCTGTAAACAAAAAAACAAAAAAAAAACGCTTTTTCTACTCCAGAAGGCTTAATTTAAAGACCTTTGATTTGAAAAGGGCTTCAGTATATAGGAAAAATATCTATGAATCTAGTCGTTTGATTACAATTTTGAAGTTTTGTCAGAAAAGGGTACAAAACTCCAATTTTCTTATGTTGGAGCACTTTCACCAACAAATTTGACAGAAAAAAAGTTACCTGTTTTTGATGTGAGTCAGAATCCAATTCAACACATGTTAAAATACTTGGGGAATACTTGTGGGTGGATCCTGGTGGATTTGACATGCCTGTTCTTTTTACTTTATTTCTTTGTTTCTGTTCAACATTTTTAAATGTGTAAGTGTATAATATTCAGAGAGTGGAAACAAAAAACTGAAAAAAATGCCTCAAATATAGGGACAAAATTGGATAATCATATGGAGTCTAATCATTTGACCTAAGTCTTTATAACATAATGTGTAATATAATAGTATGACACAGGTCTCTCTAAAAATGATATCTGGAAGCTTTCTTTCAGCTTTAATGGTCCAGCAAAGATTTCTTTATTATTCACAGAGAAAGTGTTGTCAAAATTTGGCCATTTCAAAGTTAATTTACCAGTTTAATCCACTTCTAAAAAGATTAGATTTGACTATCCTTTGTCTGGAAAGTTTAGAATTCTTGAAATATGCATGTCCTACTTAGGATTATTAGAAGTTTGTAAAACCAAGTAGTTTAATATGTTTCATTAGCATTTTGGGTGAGATAGAAGAAAACGGGAGTGGATTTTAGGACTTTTAAGAAGTTTATTGTCATTTTATTTGACTTAGAGGAACTTACTTTCACATGTAAATTCTTAGCTTAATCCAAAAATGGGTAGGATTCTGGTGGGATCATTTTTTATAGTTCTATGACATACCTCAAGGATTAGCAGGCCATTAACACCTTTAAGGGAATCTTACCAATTTCATTAATCAATACTACATATAAAAGTGGTCCTAACAAGGTTCCTTGAGGAATTGCATAATAATTAGGGAGGTGTTCAGAGAGAAGATTTTGCGTTTTACTGCTTGGGATTTATTTGAAAGAAAACATATATAAAATTTACTAAGAGAGGGTCTACTTAAAATTTAGTCAGTGATAAATGAATTATGGTGTTGTCATCAACCAGGTCAAATGCTTAATTCCTCAAGTTAATTCCAGGTCAATTGTTTGTTCCTCAGATGATGGAAAATCTAGATCAAATTAGTAAACTACAATTTAAAACAAAATCTTTTTTTAATGTTTTTTTCATTTGAAATATTATTACAATAATAATCATCAAAACCACTCGTTGTTGAGGAAGTACACATAAATTCAACAACTTTGTTTTTGCCAGAGGACCCTTGGATTTTGACACAAATTGTTTCTCATCTGTTTTACATGTTCAGTGAAGTTTCAACAGAGTCACATATATTTTGACAGGGCCTGTTGCTGTCTGTCAAAAATTTTGACAAGGCTACTACAAGATATTCTCAAAAGAAATGAATCTCATAACAGCTGAAAAAATGAATCTACATTTGAATTCAGCTGAAGGAACATTTTCAGTTGGTCGGATATTCCACTGCATCAGACAAGAATTTTTGACACCTGGAACATAGTTACATCAGTATAATATTAGCTGTCATTTTAACTTACTTTTATCAAGAAAAGCCAATGTGGCTACATTGTAGAGAAGATCAGATCTATCTTGATGTATTGATGCTGATCTCAACTTTTTATGGTAGAAAAAGCAAACAAGTAATGACAGTTTGAACATTGCATTGCTAAAAAATTGTTGGGAGTTCATTTTGTGTCAAAAGCAGGAAACTGATTGAATTGAATGTTCTTTTCTTATCTGGGTTTATTGGATATAGTGTCCACGTTTTGTATTGTCAAAATATAACAAAGGCTTTAAGAGATGGTGTTCCAGGTCACAACTAAGCAAAGTTATCCTGTTTTGAAGGAAATGTCAACAGTAATTCCAAAATTGCAATGTTGAATCATTGGTGCCTTTACCCTATGGTTGTATTGGAATTTTTGCGTTTTTCAATTTTGGAATTACTTCTTTCCTTTGACTTTCAATTACATACTTTTTGACAAAATTGAAAAGATGCAAATATTTGAAATATAGGACCATAGCATGGATAAATATATTATTTCTAAACATCAATGGAAATAACTGAATATTTTAGATTAATATGGAAACCAATATAAAAGTATGATCAAACTTATAGAGCTTGTTTGTATATATGATTAATACAGAGCCTGTTATGAATTTGATTGAAAGACTTATATTTGGTAGTATGTAGCTGTGCCTCCATTGGAAAGTCAACAATGGTAGCTTCAGGGTTTGTAACCTATTGCTAAGTAGTTTCTCACCAAGTCTGGTGATACATTTATTAGAACTCCTCTGTATGCCTTTAATAAGCTGTTGGTCACTTTTTTACTAAAGGGATCTGGAGGGCAGGTTCCAAAGCCCAGGACTGGTCTCACAAGTACCTTGCATATGACTAGAAAGTTGCAGTTATCCTCATAAGTCCAAGGCTCAAATATGTATAGGAAAATGCTAGTCTAGAATCTTTGTGGGACTTTGAGACATCATCTTTAGTAATTCCCAGGTCCTTAGTGCTGGTACAATTGAAAGTGGTGTGGAGTATGGTGTCAGGTTGTCCTTCATTATTATTAATTGAAAAAAAATATTGTTCCACCAAAGAAGTTTTCAAATGAAACAAAAGACACAGGTAAAGTTTTGCAGCAAATTATTATAATAGTTTTACTGTGCAACTTTGCATGGATAGGTACTGAGAATATTGTTCAAATAAATGGATTGAAAATTTGGATAATCTTTGGGATTCTATAGGGCCAGAGCCATTCTGACCCCCTATCATGTTACAACCCTGTGTTGAGACAAATATTACTAGAACCTTTCATTAAAAGAATGTTAATATGTATAATATTTTGTTTTAAATGCTTCTTTGTTTAAATGAATACATTTTGAGCTCATTTATTAAAATAAGCTCTGACTTTTTAAAAAAATAGTAAAGGGCAACATTAAATCTTACAGTTATTAATTATCACCTGAAACAAGAGGATGACTGTTGCCTTTTTCTAACCTGCTTGTATCATTAAAGCAATTGCTTGTTCTTTACTGACAATTCGAGACAACAGAACAAAGGCCCAGCTACAAGCGTTTTATCAACCGGAGACAACACAATAACTTAGACTAAGTAAAGAGCTATGTGTTTATTATATATTGTTAACAGTACATGAGAGATGCAGTAACTATTTGTTTCGCTTGACAACTTTGTAAAGAAGGTGCAGGAGTAGAAATTTTCAAAGGGGCTCAGTACAGCTATCACTTCACTCTTCAACACAGCCATACTACTATCACTATTCGAAACAACCATAGTTGAAGTGATGTTTCAGAATATTATTGAAAACTAGGTAAAGGAATTTTTTTTTGAGGAAATGCATGCTTCAATTCCTTGATGATGCCTAAACCAATAGAATTTCGAATGGAAAGACGTTTCCAAAGTCTGGATGGTGTAGAAAAGAGAGATTTTCGTCCAAGAATATACCTCTAGAACTTGTAATTCCAGGTATTTCTGGATCGGGAGCTCCAATTCTTGAAAAGAACAGAACACATGATTTACGGAGATTAATTACAAAACGATTAGAATTCATCCAGACAGTTTTCTTCTAAGAAAATATGTAGTTTTTTTTAGTTCTATCCATGTCTGAGTCATATAAGGCCATTTAATGTTATCTGCAGCATAGTCTGAAACACTGCAAGGTTCTTAAATTTGAGTTCAGAATATGATCTTAATCATCCATATAAATTAGGGATAATAGTGGACATAGGATTTCCCTTTTGTATACCTATGTTCACATTCCTAGTGTTCAGTGTCTTCTTAGAACATATGCTGATTGCTAAGGTAGAACCAGAGCCATTCTATTGCTTCTTCTCTAACTCTGGTGTGTTCTAATTCACCTAGTAGAATTCCATAATGCATATTGTCAAATACTTTTTAATATCAAGCAAAATAGCACCTACCATATGTCCTAGGTTTTATGCTGTGTTTATAAATAAGCTTGATAACGTCAGCATATCTTTAGTTGAATGTCCTGGTCCTAAACCAATTGTTATTGATTGAGAAATTCCTTTGTTTTGAGAAAACAGTATTCTGATTCTCTATAGGTTTTCAAAACATCAAGAGAAATGACGTGGGCTGAAAGTTAGATGGGTTATCTTAAAGATATATTTATGGAGAAGTACTTTTTGAGGCTTCTTGAGGAATGATGGAAATATCCCTTTTTGCAATGAGGGGTTTATTAAATGTCTCAATGATTATAAAATAGATGGAAGCACTGATTTGAACACTTTTGTGTGAAAACCATGCAAACATGCCTCTCAAATTTTTGACAGTCATTGAAATGTCAAGGAAATGTCAAGGAAATGTATAGGAATAGCTACCATTGACTTAGTAGGCTACACATGGGACCTAGATAATTCTCATAGGATTTTGTTAGGGATGTTGATGAGTTTATTATATTCTCTCCAATGCTGGTGAAGAGTTGCAAAGTACTTTTCTAGCTGTTAAAAGTTCTCGTTTGAAATTACAGGAATTACAGTGATTACAGGGTAACCAGTGTTCCTCCTGTACTCACTTTTGCCTTTGGCACCCCCATGACATTGGATCAAAGTTTTAGATATCCAGTTCACTCAGAAGAATTCAAAGATCCAGTAATTTGGCCTCCAGGGAGGACTTATGCAGACCCAAAAGCCAAGGGCCCAAAATTATGCAGTAGGACCATTTTTCACACTTATGGTTATAGAAATTTTGAAAAGTTTTGTAGAAAAGGTTACACCTTGTTAAAATGGGAATCTTGTGACAAATTTGAATTTTTATGGTTGGAGATACAAACTAGGATTACAACTAATCCAACCTGAGATGCCTGGGCTAGTTCTGCAGTACAAAAATTTGTATAAATATATATGGACTACCATATAGTCGTTTCAGCTGTAATGGGCCTGTGGCACATTTTGTGCCAAATTGAATTTTCCTCTGTTTTCAATGCTGAAAAAAAAATAAGAGAGAATATCTAATATCGAAGAAGAAATAAGGGTAGTATTATACCTTATTCATTGAGACATAGACATAAGCCATTGTTAAACAATATCTAGCTCATAATTTACGATAAAATTTGCCCCTTGAAGTTTCAGTATTTTCAAGTAAATAAATTTGGTATTTTGTCATCCATTTCTTCTGCATCATTTTAGGACAGGCTATAGTATATTGATAACACAATTATTATTTTTTATGTAGGCTACATGTAAATTTCAGTTTTTTAGTTTTTGCTCCATAGTTTTCAAGAATCTTAGGTATATTACATAACTAGAAGTTTGAGGTTGACTGATCTAGAAAACAATCTCCACATCCCAGAGGAGATCAGGTATATCACTTTAGATACTACTACTACTACTAATAACTCACTGCAGCACCAAGCCGCCTGAGGCCAACACAGCTACGCACGCTCCTCCTCCAACCTAATCTATTTAAAGCCTCCCTCTTTACACCCTCCCAGGAAGTTCCCATTTCCTTTAAATCCTTATTTATGACATCCTCCCAACCCAGACAAGGACGACCTGCTTTCCGTGTAGCCCCAGACGGTTGGCCAAAAAGGACAATCTTCGGTAATCTGTCATCCCTCATCCGTAGAACGTAGCCTAGCCATCTCAACCTTTCTTTCATTATAGCCCCAGAAAGCGGGATTGGACCACACTTTTCGTACAACCTACTGTTTGAAATACGGTCAGTCAGCCGGGTACCCAGAACAATCCATAGGCAATTTCTCTGGAAAACATCTAGTAAATTTCCATCTGCTTTTCGGAGTGTCCATGCTTCAGAGCCATATTTGACCACTGTCATCACTGTAGCTTCCAATATTCTAATCTTGGTTTGTAGGCTTATCTTTCTATTCTTCCAAACTTTTTTTAACTGTGAAAAAACACCCTGAGCTTTAGCTATTCTACTTTTAACATCTTCACTGCTCCCACCATCTTTACTAATAATACTACCAAGGTAACTGAAGCTCCCAACCTGATCAATCTTTTCGTTACCTAAGGTCACCTGTTCATCTTCACTTATTCCTAACCTTGGTGACTTAGTCTTCTTAACATTAATTTTCAAGCCTATTTTAGCACCCTGAACTCGTAAAACCTCTAAAAATTCATTCATTTTGCTCACACTTTCATCTAATATGCTTAAATCATCAGCATAATCTAAGTCCAGGAGCGTTCTTCCTCCCCATTTGATTCCATGGTCTCCAATTGCCTTTCCTGTGCTCCTTAAGACGAAGTCCATCAAAATGATCCATATAAAGGGGGATAGAACACAACCCTGCTTAACTCCTGATTTAATACAAAACCAGTTGCTAACCTCATTTCCTACCTTAACCGCAGCAGTATTATTCTCGTACATAGCGCAAATCACTTTAATGTATTTTTCTGGTATACCATATAACGATAAGACATTTGTTAACGCTGTTCTATCAACAGAATCGAAAGCTTGCTCATAATCGATAAAACTAAGGACCAAAGGTGTTTGACAACGAAGGGACTTCTCAATTATTAACCTAAGAGTGAAAACATGGTCGACACATCCTCTACCTTTTCTAAAACCGCATTGTTCTTCCCTTAAAACTTTGTCTACAGCATGTCTCAGTCTAAAAAGTATCATATTACTCAGTATCACTTTGAAGCTCCCAACCTGATCAATCTTTTCGTTACCTAAGGTCACCTGTTCATCTTCACTTATTCCTAACCTTAGTGACTTAGTCTTCTTAACATTAATTTTCAAGCCTATTTTAGCACCCTGAACTCGTAAAACCTCTAAAAATTCATTCATTTTGCTCACACTTTCATCTAATATGCTTAAATCATCTGCATAATCTAAGTCCAGGAGCGTTCTTCCTCCCCATTTGATTCCATGGTCTCCAATTGCCTTTCCTGTGCTCCTTAAGACGAAGTCCATCAAAATGATCCATATAAAGGGGGATAGAACACAACCCTGCTTAACTCCTGATTTAATACAAAACCAGTTGCTAACCTCATTTCCTACCTTAACCGCAGCAGTATTATTCTCGTACATAGCGCAAATCACTTTAATGTATTTTTCTGGTATACCATATAACGATAAGACATTTGTTAACGCTGTTCTATCAACAGAATCGAAAGCTTGCTCATAATCGATAAAACTAAGGACCAAAGGTGTTTGACAACGAAGGGACTTCTCAATTATTAACCTAAGAGTGAAAACATGGTCGACACATCCTCTACCTTTTCTAAAACCGCATTGTTCTTCCCTTAAAACTTTGTCTACAGCATGTCTCAGTCTAAAAAGTATCATATTACTCAGTATCACTTTAGATAAGATATTTATTTCAAGAAAATCTCTATCACAAGCCCACAAAGGGCCGAATTTGGAATTCAGGTCAGATAAAGAATTAGAAGGAACTTATTAAAGAATTATAAATAAAAGGGACTATAAAAAAAGGAATATAAAGAATTAAAAGGGACTTAACAGAAATTTGTCATCAACAAATTTCCATCAGTCAGGAAATTCCTTTGCCAAGCTGTTGATCATAACTGAAGAAAAGAGGTGACCTAGGAGAATACCTTGGGGTATGCCATTGTGGACAGGGAGAGGATTTGAGTAATGATTCTGGTATTTGACAACCTGCAATCTATTTGTTAAGAAGGAGGCAACCAATTCCACCAGTAAGGGATCAATATTTGCTGACAACTTTCTCAATTAAAATATTGTGGTTAGCAAGGTCAAATGCTTTCTGGAGGTCAATGGAAGTTAAATCTCGCCAGGAATTAGGTTTTTCGGGGATTCTGATGTGGTCAATAAGAGAAACGAGGTAGTGGGAAGTAGAAGTGGATTTTATGTTCCCAAATCGCCTCAGGTCAGTTAGAGGTAAGATTTTTTCTTTAGCCAATCTGCAAGGAATCCATCATAAAGTTTTGAGAAAATAGGAGTAAGAGTAATAGGACGAACGCCTTCAAAACCAGGCTCTCGGTTTTTCTTTTTCAAAGGGGATATGAAACTCTGTTTCTAAATTGTTGGAATTTGCCCAGACTCGGTAATCTCGTTGAACAGAAAAGACAAGGGCTTAGAAAGGGCCTCGAAATACCAATTTGTTGGTTTATTAGTGAATAATTCTTCGACCTTATTTTTGTAGTACGATCATGCCAATTTACAATTTATCTTTAATTTGATTTTCTTAGTTTATTGGCTTCATCCAGTTTACCATTGTGGAAAAGCTTCAATGTGATTAGTGTTTCAATTTGGTTAGTGTTTCAATTAATGTTTTTAAAGTTGGATTAATAAAGGGTTTATCCCTGGAGTACCTTTTAATTCTTTTTTCTGGGAAACAAATTTGATATTTATCAATTAGCTTTTTGTGGAACGTAGCCATTTTCTCATCAAGATTTTTTAAACTATAAACGTCGGATCAATCTTCAGTATTAAGCCACATACCAAAAGACAGAAGACCATAATTTTAAAGAGGGTGACAAGTGTCATAAGTTATTGAGGAAGAATGCTTAAAATTTGAGGAGAGGGATAAAAGAATCGAAAGATGATAACTCCCGCCTAATGGGGACAAAGCTGAGGAAAGGCTGTAAAAATTATACGTATTAGTTAAAATAACATCAAGAGAGGTATTTCCCCAAGTCGTTGGTATTTTAACAATTTCTTTTACTCTAAGTGAAGAGCAAAAATAATCCATTTTAAGGTCGTTGGCATCGCCAACAAAAAAAAAAGCCAGCACTGGGATACTTAGAAATAACAAAATTAGCACTTGTCTGCAATTGCTGGATAATTTTACGTTCTGAATCAATATTTTGATTTGGGAGAAATAGAAAACAGCTATTGCAATAATATTAAAGGGGCGAGGGACTACTTTTGGTCCAATACTTAGCCAGAGGAGCTAATCATACTCGGATAAACTAGGGAGTTGAATAACCTTTGGGTAAAGGTTACTCTTAGTAAAGAACAAAACACCGCCAATTTTTTTCCTAGTGGTTGGTCTAAAGGATGGAGTTTAATAAACTCTTAATAATTTGTCAGGCGCAGGGTCCCTGGGTCATGGGACCGTACTTCAGTAATGGCTATAATATCTATTAGATTTGATTCTGAAAGCATCTCGAGTTCAGTAAGCTTTTCAAAATTAAGACTTTTAGCATTAGTAACAAAAAGTTTAGGAAAAACAAGTCGTTTTAGGAATCACATATGGGAGACTTGATGAGTTCGAGAATTTCCTAGGTGGGGTTTTAATTTAATATTATGATGCTTTGGAGAAGAAGGTAAGAGAAGGACTTAGCTTGGGAATTTGGAGGTAGGTGGGGGGATGGGCAAGGATATGGACGAAGCATGTTGAGTGAGGTGCAACTTGTTTTCAGTTTGCAGGAAATGAGAACAATTAGGATTTACGAGACAATTATTCGATGCAGAAGTATCAGACGTGAATCACCTTGAATGGGTACGCAGGAGGGATAAAACGAATGGGTTGGAGATGGGGATTCGTGGAGATAGGGTAAGAAGGAGTCGAATCGGAAGGATTTTTGATAGAGAGGAGAGGGGTAGGCGAGAAGGTGGTGGAAAGGGAAGTGGGTTGGGAATTTTCTGGGAAGAGGGAGGTCGGATTTACTTTGGCAAATGACGGCTGGAGACCCGGACCAGTCAACAGTATCTTGGGGACATGGAACGGATAGGGTATGCAAGGGGGTTTGTGACTGGGATGGATATGAGTAAAAGGGAATTGTGCCGGGAATTGTATGAGTAAGAGGGGTTCGTGTGTGATGGTGATTTGACTGGCCGTGAGTAAATTCCTGGGTTGGAGGGGGGTTTTAGGGAGAGGACACTTGAGTCATGTTGCTTTGTATTGGATAGGGTGGGAGGTAATGAGGGGTATTTAATAAGGGAGGAAAGGGATCCTTTGTGCTACCTAAACAAGGGACTATCCAGTGTGGAATCTTTGACTGGTAACAGCTGGGATTGCCCAAGTTTGTGTACTTGTGTTTTGTTTGCAGCTCGATTTTTTTTTCGTAAGAAGGAAGAGGGGACATAAATATGCAGGCTATCACACCCGAAACAACGCCTGCTTGATGCTAACTTACATAGAGGACCATCGTCAAAAATACACTTTGCTTTAGTACGCTTGCCAGTGAGGTAAAAACGATATAAGTGCAATAACGAGCACTTCTTTTGGTCGCACTTGTAATATAACAAAATGGGAACAAACTGTTGGACTAGCTTTTTTCGTTTTTTGAAGTTATGGGTAATAGATCGATGATCACTTTGGACATAATTTGCAATTTCCTTGCTGAAAAAACTTGCAATTTTTTAAAACACTTTTATCAGGAATACTTTTTTCCTGAAGCTTGCTTGGAGCACGATCATGGCCAAATCACATTTATCTCCTAATTTGCAAAAAAACCTGCCAAAATTATATTTGCAGATATTAGCAGGGAGGTCATTATTATTAGGTAGAATCACTTCCATACTGTCAAAACGAATTAGGGCATCTGTGTTCTCAAGGTCAAGATTATAATTAGGTTAATAGAGGTGAGATTGAGGTCAGGTACAATTTCTGAACATAGATTCATGTCACTTGTGGTGGCTAAAGTTGATGAACTTAATCCTCTGCTTCCTTTATTAGTATTCATTGAGCTTAAGGACAATGCATTTTTTTGATGATGCGAGTCTGAAGTGTTATTTACCTCATCTGGGATAGAATTTTTTATAGGTTGACTTCTTGAATCACTTTTATAAATTGACAAAAATCAGTAATAAGCTTTAACCCATCCGTTAATTCTTTTTAAAGTTAATATTTTTTTTTAATATTTTTGCATTAATATTCTATTTAATATTTTTGCAAGGAGGGGCTGCTGTGACGCTGTCTGTTTGAACAGATTTATCCATGCTGCATTCAGTGACTTGGCACGATACGTGCGTTGAGTCTTCGGAAAGAAATTCTGGATTTTGGCGCTGGGGTGGGGCAAGGGAAATTGTAGGACAAACCAAACTAGGTCCAGCCTCGTGAGGCACGTTTGGTTTTTCTGTTAAAAAAGAAAGCTGGCTCTGTGGAGGGTGAGGAAAAGGAGCAGGGCTGCTTAGGTCACTTAGGGTGCTAAGAATTCTTTTTCTTTCAACAGGGGTACGAGGCGTTCGAAGGAAGCCAGAACGGGGCACAGCAAGCCCTGGAGAAGAAGTAAGGTTTACTTTGGATTTAGTGGAACAATCAAGGCACATCCAGGAGCTACTCCAATTGGCAATATCTATCCTTGCACACTTTTCGGCCCCTGCGTGGAACCAAGAGTCACAATTAGCATATTTAATTGAGTTTGATGTGACTCGTAGTCTGCACTCTGGACAATATTGTTTTTGTTTTACCATTTGATCATGCAAAGTCAACAATAATGGAATGTCTCTGGTACAGTAGCTTTGAACTTTGAGAGATATTGACTGGTTGAACTCTGACTACAAATTTAAAGAAGAATTACGTTTCACGTTTTCAAGCTCTTAAAAATAGTTTGAGGAGGCAGGGTGATGGTGGTGGTGAATATGTCCCCCCACTCTAACTTTGGAACTGCTTTTTTGGTTATTTGTATTGAAAAACGCACATATTTTTTTGAAAAAATCGAAATTCTCCCTCTAGATCTTGAAAATATATTTTGTCTATGGTTAGACAAAATATATTTTTTTTGACTTATGTCCAATTCCCTATGGTTGTTGGTTATAAATATGCAAATAAATGTAATTCTTAATAAAAGGATTGTAACAATTAATACGATAAGACGCTCACTTAATAAACTGTGCTAGATGTGCAAAATCACCTTGCACCAGTGATCTCTCCAAGTAAATGTGTTGTGTCTTCTTCTTTTGTTGTCTTGTCATCCCTTCAAATTGATGCATAGTCCCTGATGTTTCGCAACGATATTATTAATGTCACTGCAAGTGACGTCACATTATTTTTATATATCATGAGTTAAGGTTTAATATCCTATCATTTATGGCTGTAACCTACAATGTATGGCGTCATATGTATTCTTGTATATGAAGATACAGCTTTTGTCAATAATTGTGTTTATTTTAATGCTTACAAAAATTCAGAGATATAACAGTTTCCTTTCAAATGAGATTATCAACAGCTCTATGTTGTTCCGATACTCTACTAGCAGCAAAGAAGAAAAAAAAACTAGAAAAAAGCCCTCTGCCTTATTGTTCAAGGCAGAGGGCGTCAACTCAACCGTAAAGGGTTTTCAACAGTGGCGAACTGGTCCAGTTTTCCTTTCAATCTAACAGTACTTTCGAGGGTTTTCAGACTATCTTTCAGAATTCCCATAAATTTTGATCTTTCAATAAATTTTACTATTAAAACTAATCAAAAAATGTGAAAAAATAGAGTGAAGATCTTGATACTGCTTTTGAAGGATATCCACTCTTCCTTTGCTTGTGCCTGGTGCAATTTGATAATTATCCACTTTATCCTGGAAATATTGGTTCTTTCAATTTTTCCTGGTACAAAGGGCCTAGGGTTATGAGAGAATGGAGGATTTCGGCCAAATGATGCTTATACCCTAGAAAGCTAACCTTTTAAATCACAAATATCCTCACTTTCCTGCATTTTAACCTATTCTTTCGAAATGTATCTTCGCTGGGGTCTTTCAGAACAATATGTGTATAAATACCTTGTTTTTTTGTGTTTGATAGAACATTTGTTCATTTTTTAGGTCTATCAATCCGTTGTATTTCTGGTTTTGGTTTTAGACATTTTGGAAGAGGTCCTAAATATAAAATGGAAGATGTCACAACAGATCGAGCTACAATTGATTCTTGGAAGAGATTGTTTCTTAGCAGAGCAAAACTTAAAGCAGCAAGTCAAGCATCAGCTTTGCTTGCAGGGTTTGCTATGGTAAGATAGCGTTGGAACAGAAGTTTCTAGAAATACATGGATTACAGAATGTTGCTCAAAAAGCTTAATGCCTGGAAAACGAGAAATACACAAATAATAAAACAATAAAATTAACATATAAGAATGCACTATGCTTATCCCTCCAAACTCTCCTTGATCTGTAAAGTACAGGGAAGACATACGAGTCACTAATTGTTGGAAGTAATCTTGAGGGAAATTACCCCATCAAATTCAGCATACCAGAGAACTCTGTTTAGGAGGGTTTAGACCCTATCTACAGAAATCTGGTATTTCGCACTTTTTCCCTAGAAGAATGACACCCTGGAATATTTAGGGAGGGCTCGTTTGAGAGGAAATTGAAAGGCTATTTTTTATAGTAAAAGAGTTTTGTAACGCTGCTACATGGCGTTTTCGGCATTTTATGGTGCAAAACTACAATTGACCTATCCCAAATAAAATATGCGGTTAGTATATTCAATTATTTTAGAGCTAAGGTGGTGCTAAGCCGAGCGCAGGGGTGTATAATTGTGCACCATGAAGGGTATAGGAGAGCTGGTTTATCTTTGTTTAGTTAGGGGGAAATGTGTTTGAAGCCTCAAAAAGTTTTCTTACACCTATTGAGCCTTTAGATAAATATAGAAGGTTTTCCAATGGAGGGGGGGGTAATAATATATTATTACCCGCATTATCTGCATGTATTATTACCAGCAGAGCACTGATTTGTGTTCTGCAGGGTCATAGATCCCCTCTTACCACAATTTTTGTTTCTGTGTCACATAAAGGTTTATGTTCATATGATTACCAGCACAAATAGGAGAAATGTGGATGGACGAGGGGTTCATAAGAGCTGCCAAGAAACGTCCCTGGGGGAAAGGTGCTCCACAAGCTTTGTTTTCTTCAAGATTTCAGTTGAGATATATCTCATGTTCCTATATACATAGGTTTCTTAATGTCTTCTTGTTTCTCTTTTTTTTGGGGGAGGGCTCCTCGCTTCCTCCCAGCGTCCATGGATGAAATCCTTATAAACAGATTTTTTCGAAGAATTTTGTGAATTTAATTTTGTTTTATATTTGAACCTCCCTACCCTCCTGAGTAATATTTGAAGGGATGCACTTCCTCAGAGATGATTATGGTTCTCGAACCGCTGTTGTACGAGTATAAAAGTTGAATATAGTAATTGGGAGTTGAAGTAGGGAGTGGTAGCTTCTCTCAGATTTAAAAGAGCCTTGGCTCAAACAGTTCTTAGTAACGAACTGTAAGTAAAGAGCGTCCCTTGTCAACTGAAAGCGAAACTCTAAATATTAGAGTTATCATTGCAACATATGCAACAACAAAATCTGATGTTTATGCAGTTAAGCCACGTTTCTAAATATAAATAATTTATTAACTTTAAAGCTGCTTGTTAAAAGCTGTTAGCCGGAAAAAAATTGCTTTTTGTAAAAAGAGGTTAAACTCCGCAAAAAGGGGTGCTGTCTAGATAAAATAATGCAGCCATGTATGACTGCATAATTTGAAATAAATTTCTTAGTATTCCAAAGACGGATGGTAACGCACGTGTGTTTTTTTTGCCTAAGGGTGATCATGTCGAATCGATTTTACAAATCACTGGAAGAATGTTCATTCAAATGAGCATCTAAAGAACTAACCTTTTTAAGTAACTAAAGTTTTAATGCCACTGCGCTGCATTCTAGTATTTTAGCCTGTAAAACATGTATTTTAGCCCCCCCCCAAAAAAAACCGAAATACTGTAGAATGAAAATTCTGAGAATAATAGAACCGTTACTTCAACTAACAATTCATTGCAGCACCAAGCCGCCTGAAGCCGACACAGCTGCGCTTTTTCTCCACCTCATTCTGTTCAAACCTCTGCTTTTAATCCGCTCCCATGAAGTTCCAGTTTTCGTTAAATCCTTGTTTATGATCTTCTCCGCCACTATTGGGGCCGAACTGTTTTTCATTTGCCCTTAAATGGATGGTCAAAAAGCGCAATCTTTGGTAATTTGTCATCCTTTATCTGTAAAACGTGTCCTACCTATCTCAATATTTCTTTCATTGTTATCTCAACCTTTCTTTCATTGTTGCCCTGGAAACTGGGATTGAATAAACATGTCTCGCACAGCGTATTGTTTGACATACGTTCAGTCAAACAGGACGCTAAGACCATCTTTAAGCAAATATTCTGTAAAATAGTTAAACAAATGTTCCTTGGCCTTTTGAAGCACCCACGTTTCAGAATCGTACTTGACAGCTGTCATTACTCTGGCTTCCAATATTCTATTCTTGGTTTGGGGACTTATTTTTCTATTCTTTTAAACTTTTTTCCACCATGAAAAAAAAGCTCCCTGGGACTTGTCTATTCTACTCTTAACACCTTCACTGCATCCACATCTTTACTAATGATGTTACTAATTTTAGAAAAGCTATGCACTTGGTCCGTATTCTCGTTACCTAACACGACCTTTTATCCTCGATTATTCCTAGTCTAAGAGACTAAGCCGTCTTGACATTGATATGAATTTTACCTTCCCATTTGATTGCATGCTCCCCTATAACCTGTGCAGTATTCCTTAGGACAAAGTCCATTATAAGGTCCTATGCAGAACGGATAGGACTGAAACCCTGCTTAATTCCTGATTCAACATCAAACCAGCTGCTAACCTCACTTCCTCACTTCTCTCATTTCCTACAAAACAAACGAAACCCGAAAAAATTATCCATTTATCAAAGCCCGGTGCAATGGTGTGTCGTTTTCTAGGCTACAATTCCCTCGTGAGGCAACCGCTCCTCGAGGTCATCCTGTAGCGCTGTTTGCAGTCACTGTTTTATTTAAGCAAACTCGTGAAATGTCTACCTTGACGCAACTTTTAGGCCATGCTAGTAGGGTTCCCCTTTCTGGGTTAGGGGTGAGGGAAGGAGCTTATGACAGAGTAGAGACCCCAAACCACTTCCGCTCTTGGGAATGTTTCAGGATTAAAGTTGTAATATGGGTGCTCCAGAATCATAGCTTCTCTCTTACTGTAGAATTTTTTTCTTTGTAATGTTTTTTTCCTTAATAATTATTACACTCATTTATTTACCGACAATAGGGTGGAGGGGTAGGGGGAGGCAAAATAATAGTTAATGATTCCTCAGTCAGCTTTAAACGACAATTTCTTTGAACTTGGCAATATTTTTTTTTTTAATTGCGTATTTAAAATTCCATTTACTCTGGGTTGTGGTTCAGTCTATTAAATTGCAGTTATTGTTGCAGTCATGACTGTATGGCTTCACTATAGTAACTAGGTGATCCATGAAGCTCTCTACTGCTGTCCTCGCTTTTGCTTTCATCACGATTCTATAGAGTTTCTTCAATTTGGCTTCCAATATCTTTAAACTATCTGTTTGCTCATAAATACTCTATACGATGGCTTTTTAGTCAAATTGGCTTCTAAATCTATTAGTTTATGCTTAGCGACACAGAAGTTTTTTTTGTTCATTCACACTTTTAGGGAATATCTTCTTGAATCTAGTAAGTTGAGAATGTTTATTGCACAGGGATGCCAATTAGGCGGGGGGGGGGGTGGATTGCACCCCAAAATTTTGAATAACAAGTTCTTTTTTTTATTATAAAAAAGAAAAATATTCTCTCCTAGGTTCAGAAAAATACCTTTTTTGCATCTTCTTTAAAAAAGAAAAGAAAAATATTGCTTTTCACCTACATTTTCGGGAATGTTATGTCCTTGCAAGCGCAGTGAAGGCAAAATAACAAAATGAAATTAAAACGAAGTAAAATGAAGAACTCTTTTTGGATTGGTTACTCAATTCATTCAAAATCAATTTTATTGTCAGCTAATTTAGTTTGTTCTTTTTAGGTTGCAATGGTTGAAGTAAATTTTTCCCCCGCAGAAGGAGAGCAACTGCCACCGGGCCTTATTGTTTCATTTGCGATTTGCACAGTTTTGTTAGTCAGTTTTAATATGCTAGCTTTGATGATCAGTACATGTATACTTCCAAATGTTGATGCAATTGCTAGCCTGAATATAGTCAGGTGCGTTGAATTTTTTAGATCTGAGTGTTTAGTCTCATATTTTGCCTACTGTTCTAGTTTTTGAGATTTAAAATGTTTTTTTGTAATGGTTGCAAGGCTCTTTTGAATCTACTTAGTGTTCATTTGGCAATTGTGAGTAGCAGCCTTATTGAAGCACTGGTAAATTGGAAGAGTCCTGGTGCCCCAAACGGGTGCTTTGAAATTTGTATATGACTTGCCAAAGAGGATCTTTGTTAGCAAAAGCTTGCTTTGTGAGTTGGGCTTTTCTTGACAGAATTTTAAGCATGTAGCTGAAATCGATTAGCTGTTCTTTTCGTGTACCCATACCTGTACACACGAACTCAGACCTAAAGACCAAAGACCTCATATTAAGTAAACTAAGTTGTCAATGAAACAACATTGAGAAATATGAGATGATTTGGATATCCCTTAGCAGAATATACATGATTAGCTATGTTGACAACCAGTGAATACCCGAGAAATAATGACGCACTATTCACTCGAGCTTTGTTTTTTAAGGCACCGTTGGGCATCATAGTTATTTTAAGTTTACCGTTCGCAATAAGTTCTCTCAGACACGGAAGTTTTTCATAACCTGGAAAACATTTTTAATTATTTTTATTTTGCAAATAGTGTCTTAGATCTTACATATTTTTCTTCTCTATTTTGTTTACAAAAAAAAACAAAAAAAAAAAAAAACAAGGAAACTGATCAGCCCATGTTTCTTATGGTGTTAACTCTAATATATATTGGAAAATTCATAATGTTCTCTCCATTAGTTAAGGATGTTCAATGCACATATATACAAATATCTAAGTTTACATTTACAGAGATATAAGTTGCTTGTTATCGCAATTCATATTTATGGTTCTTTTTGTTTTTATTTTAGTTCATATGTTTTTTTTTATCTATAAAACCTAAGTACATTGTATTAATTCCAAATTATTTTGCATAAATTCTCATATATTTAGCTTGATTAACTGAGACGAACACAGAAACGAACACACCTATTTTGTCTACTAACAATGATAGTCATAGTTTTATTACCCACTAGAGACATGAAAATGTTGCCCTTTGGAGTAAAAAAAAAAGGAAACAACCAAATAATCACACTAGTCTAGATATATACACCAATTCACCCAATTGCTGAATAAAAAAACTGTGGTTTGGATCAATCCAATTCCGAAAAGTTTCCAACATTAAGGTACAGAGACAATGAGGTTTGGGTTAGCTCTTGTTATCTATGGGGAATCATTCGACAGCGAACCCAAATCAGAATTTGACCATCGGAATTCGAGAATCGGAATTCAACAATCCTAATAAGGGGGGATTAATGCCAGAATTGCCTCTCACTCAATTGGACTATCTGTCTTGGCTTTTTCTACAATTAGCCACGACTTGATGCCCACAACTATTCCAATTTGATTCAACGAGCACAATGTCCGACAATGAGCATAATTTGGAATTCAGGCAAAACTTTGGGAAAAAATTCCTCAAAACCACTTGCTCTGTAGCTCTCATAGGGAGGATCAGCAGGGCAATGGATGCTCAATCGCACTTTAGACCTCCTGATCTGCACTCCCTTGATGATACTCGCTTTGAAAACAGTTTTGGCTATTGTTCAGAAGGAATACTGTCAGATACAGCTAATATCGGTGGCAGTGATGATGTGATGTGTTTCTGGTTTTTTAGTTGTTATATATATATATATATATATATATATATATATATATATATATATATATATATATATATATATATATATATATATATATATATATATATATATATATATATATATATATATATATATATATATATATATATATATATATATATATATATATATATATAAAGAGATAGATATAAATCTATGTTTTTAACTACGTAAAACATGCGAATATACAACATTCTTCGCTGTCCCATTGTCTGTGTATATAAATAGATTGTCAGGTTTACTGACACTTGAACATGCAACATATAATTGTCCATGGGAAAAATAATCCGTATTCAGATCTATACCTCATTATTCTAATGATGTGTCCCTGTGTCCCGGTCGTCATTTATATTCCCTGTGTCCCGGTCGTCATTTGTGTCCCGGTGTCCTAGTTTGTAATTTCTCTTTGAGTATCCCGGTCGTCATTTATATTCCCTGTGTCCCGGTGTCCCGGTCGTCATTGAGGTTCCCGGTCGTCATTTATATTCCCTCTGTCTCGGTCGTCATTTGTGTCCCGGTCTGTAATTTCTCTTCGAGTGTTTTCTCTTATTAGTTTTTTTTTTAGTTTTTTACCTTTTTTCTTTTTTCAGTTTTCTTTTTCTTCTTTATTTTTCAGCGTCACTATGAAGTACATATCGCCGAACCTTTGTTTTTTTAACTTAAATCTGGTAGGCATTGATGACCTTATCCAAGTCAAAATCCCAAACCCAATCATCATCGCTATCATTTTCAGTTTTGATATGTTTTGACTCTCGCTGGCCAGGTAGATATTCATCTAACTGCGCGGTTTTGCGTTCTTTAGCCGCAAGCCTGTTTTCTTGCTGTTCTTGTGATTCCTCGGCGCGCTTTCTTTTCTTACTTTCTCTATAAGTCGCAAGCCTGTTTTCTTGCTGTTCTTGTGATTCCTCGGCACGCTTTCTTTTCTTACTTTCTCTATCAGCAGCAAGTTTTTTGGCATAGACTCTTTGAGCAGCTTCTTCGGCTGTGTCCATTGTAGGTTCTTCAGTCATTTTACAATTAAACATTCTTCCGTGAATGAATGTCTTAAATATCTTTAGTGACGTCACCGTCATAACAAAAATGACGACAACTAACTTCATGACGTCACCTGACAGACACATCCACAGACAACTTATATATATATATATACTAGCTGTTGGGGTGGCGCTTCGCGCCACCCCAACACCTAGTTGGTGGGGGCGCTTCGCGCCCCCCCCCAAGCCCCCCCGCGCGCGTAAGTCGTTACGCGCCATAATAGTTACGCGCCATTGTAGTTGTGTCCCTATGTCCCACCTGTGAATATAGATATATATATATATATATATATATATATATATATATATATATATATATATATATATATATATATATATATATATATATATATATATATATGGTTTTAACTACGTAAAACTTGCGAATATACAACATTCTTTGCTGTCCCATTGTCTTTGCATATAAATAGATTGTCAGGTTTACCGACTCTTGAACATGCAACATATAATGGTCCATGGGAAAACAATCTGTATTCAGATCTATACCTCATGATTCTAATGATTGCCCTTGAGCTTTGTTGATGGTGATTGCTAATCGACCATTCCCTGTCCCGGTGTCCCGGTCGTCATTTATATCCCCCTGTTTCCCCCGGTGTCCCCGTTGTAGTTGTGTCCCTGTGTCCCGGTCGTCATTTATATTCCCTGTGTCCCGGTCGTCATTTGTATCCCGGTGTCCCGGTCTGTATATACATTCGTTTTTTAGTTTTGTTTTTCTCCTTTATTTTTTTCCTTTTTTTTTCTTTTTTAGTTTATTTAGATTTTTAAGTTTTTTTATTAGTTTTTAGTTTTTTTTTCTTTTTAGTTTTTTTGTAGTTTTTACCTTCTTTTTAGTTTTGTTAGTTTTTTTTTTACTTATGTCCTGGTCGTCATTTATACTCCCTGTGTCCCGGTGCTTTGTTGATTGCTAATCGAACATTCCTTTTGTCTCGTCATTTATTTTTTTCTTTTTTAGTTCTTTTAGTTTTTACCTTTTTTAGTTTTTTTTAGTTTTTTAGATGAAAATTTTTTTTAGTTTTTTCCTTTTTTTCTTTTTAGTTTTTTATTGGTTTTTACCTTTATTTTAGCTTATTTTTCAGTTTTTTCCTTTTTTTTAGTTTTTTTTTTATTTTTTATTTTTTTTAGTTTTTTACCTTTTTTTAGTTTTTTTATTTTTTTTAGTTTTTTAGCTTTTTTACTTTTTTTATTAGTTTTTAGTTTTTTTTGTAGTTTTTGCCTTTTTTTAGTTTTTTCAGTTTTTTTTTAGTTTTTTATTGGTTTTTACCTTTATTTTAGCTTATTTTTCAGTTTTTTCCTTTTTTTTAGTTTTTTTTAGTTTTTTTAGTTTTTTACCTTTTTTTAGTTTTTTTAGTTTTTTTAGTTTTTTAGCTTTTTTATTTTTTTTATTAGTTTTTAGTTTTTTTTGTAGTTTTTGCCTTTTTTTAGTTTTTTTAGTTTTTTAGCTTTTTTATTAGTTTTTAGTTTTTTTTGTAGTTTTTGCCTTTTTTTAGTTTTTTTCTTTTTAGTTTTTTTGTAGTTTTTACTTTCTTTTTAGTTTTGTTAGTTTTTTTTTTACTTATGTCCTGGTCGTCATTTATACTCCCTGTGTCCCGGTGCTTTGTTGATTGCTAATCGAACATTCCTTTTGTCCTGGTCGCTTTCTCTTTGAGTGTCGTCATTTATTTTTTTCTTTTTTAGTTCTTTTAGTTTTTACCTTTTTTAGTTTTTTTTAGTTTTTTAGATGAAAATTTTTTTTAGTTTTTTCCTTTTTTTCTTTTTAGTTTTTTATTGGTTTTTACCTTTATTTTAGCTTATTTTTCAGTTTTTTCCTTTTTTTAGTTTTTTTTTATTTTTTATTTTTTTTTAGTTTTTTACCTTTTTTTAGTTTTTTTTAGTTTTTTAGTTTTTTAGCTTTTTTACTTTTTTATTAGTTTTTAGTTTTTTTGTAGTTTTTGCCTTTTTTTAGTTTTTTCAGTTTTTTTTTTAGTTTTTTATTGGTTTTTACCTTTATTTTAGCTTATTTTTCAGTTTTTTCCTTTTTTTTAGTTTTTTTTAGTTTTTAGTTTTTTTAGTTTTTTACCTTTTTTTAGTTTTTTTAGTTTTTTAGCTTTTTTATTTTTTTTATTAGTTTTTAGTTTTTTTTGTAGTTTTTGCCTTTTTTTTAGTTTTTTTAGTTTTTTAGCTTTTTTATTAGTTTTTAGTTTTTTTTGTAGTTTTTGCCTTTTTTTAGTTTTTTTAGTTTTTTAGCTTTTTTATTTTTTTTTATTAGTTTTTAGTTTTTTTTGTAGTTTTTGCCTTTTTTTAGTTTTTTCAGTTTTGACGTCACCTGATCCAGTTTTTTCAGGTGACGTCACCTGATCCATCCACAGACAGACAACTTATTTTTATATATATAGATATATATATATATATATATATATATATATATATATATATATATATATATATATATATATATATATATATAGCCTATATATATATATATATCTATATATATATAAATAAGTTGTCTGTGTGTGTGTCTGTCGAGTGACGTCATGTTTGTGTGTCGACTGACGTCATGTTTGTCGACTGACGTCATTATAAGGATTGAGCTGTATGCGTCATGAAGTTGTTTGTCGACTGACGTCATGTTTGTCAACTGATGAAATTACACACCGGGACACAAATGACGACCGGGACACAGGGAATATAAATGACGACCGGGTCACAGGGACACATCATTAGAATAATGAGGTATAGATCTGAATACGGATTGATTTTCCCATGGACAATTATATGTTGCATGTTCAAGAGTCAGTAAACCTGACAATCTATTTATATGACACAGGGACACAACTACAATGGCGCGTAACTAATATGGCGCGTGACGACTTACGCGTGCGGGGGGGCTTGGGGGGGCGCGAAGCGCCCCACCAACTAGGTGTAGGGGTGGCGCGAAGTGCCACCCCAACAGCTAGTTTTTATATATATCTATATATGTAAAAATAAGTTGTCTGTGTGTGTTTGTGTGTCGAGTGACGTCATGTTTGTGTGTCGACTGGCGTCATGAAATTAGACAACGGGGACGCCGGGGGCACAGGCGGGATATATAAATGATGACCGGGACACAGGGATTGTTCGAATAGAAATTACAGACCGGGACACCGGGACACAAATGACGACCGGGACACCGGGACACAGGGTATATAAATGACGACCGGGACACTCAAAGAGAAACTAGATCTACGTTGCATGGGCAACGTGAGGTGTTGCGGCAACCTTTGCTCGGCTTCGCCGAGTAAAGTGTTGCGAGAGCAACACTTTGGTTTTGTTTCCTCGCTGCGACTAAACGCTGAAGTTGTTAATCTGTAAGGATGCTAAAATACATACTAGGTACACCAACTCGCAAAAGTTGCAAACTCCTCATTGCTAAAGATGATTGTAGCCTTACAGCCGATTATTACTTACAAGTCCCCTACATGTCTTACCACTGGAACCAAATTGGTCTTACCATCAAATACAACGGAAACAAAAAATAGGTACACCAACTAGTAAGAGTTGCGAACCCCTCATTGCCGAGGATGATTATGAGCTAACAGCCGACTGTTGCTTACAACTTCCCTATATGTCTCACAATTGGTATCGGCCTATTTTTGGTTTCAGTGTGTTCCTTACTACTGAAGTTGTCAACCCCTTTAAACGTTCAAACTGGTATATCTCATGAAGGAATTTTTGTACAAAAAAATGGATGACATATACTTTAATCAGCTTTCATCATTTTTTTTTTCGACTGCCGTCGAAAAAAAAAATCTATCTGTCTTAGTTCAAAAGTTGACTTTTTTGCCGTAGGCCAACTTTCTAACGTCATCACTTAGAAAGGAGCAAAGGATAAACTCTAATTTCTTTAGCAATGAGAGAACTTTTAAAGTTTAAGAGGCACATCTGATACCATTTCTCTACCGCAATCCCAAGTGCGAAAAACCGAATGATAAACTCAGCCGAAATCACGGCAGCACTTTCGGACCCGTGGGAAAATGCCGCTTTTTTGCTTCTCTAAATTTTTCTATTTATCACTCAAAGAAGATATATTGGCTGTGGGGCAGGGTAACTGTCGCATATATTTAACACTTATAGATTTTAGTCCATCTTCAATTTGAAACTGGTGCCTGCCTGCTTGCCTGCTAGAACGGAGCTTTCCACTCGAAAGCAGAAACATGGTTTGATGAAACGAAAGCTTGGCTGCATAACTTCAGATAGTCCTCTCCGACATAGGCTATACAACTCCTCTTCACTTCACACACTATAGGCTCTGGCTCAAGGACAAGCAAAAACCATCCTTTTTGGCCCCAGGCAAGAGTTCTACGAAGCTTTCCAAAATTTGAAGTCATATTCATCAATCCGGCCTAAGGTCCACACTTTCCGTAAAAACCGCAGAGGTTAGACCCTTACCACTTTCTAGCAATAAGCTGAAATCGGGGTGCTAGGAACAAAAAAAAAAAAAAACACGACAAAACCAAAGTGTTGCTCTCGCAACACAATTACAAACTGGGACACCGGGACACAAATGACGACCGGGACACAGGGAATATATATGACGACCGGGACACAGGGACACATCATTAGAATGATGAGGTATAGATCTGAATACGGATTGTTTTTCCCCTGGACAATTATATGTTGCATGTTCAAGAGTCAGTAAACCTGACAATCTATTTATATGCACAGACAATGGGACAGCGAAGAATGTTGTATACTCGCATAGCGTGCCGAGGAATCACAAGAACAGCAAGAAAACAGGCTTGCGACTGATAGAGAAAGTAAGAAAAGAAAGCGTGCCGAGGAATCACAAGAACAGCAAGAAAACAGGCTTGCGGCTAAAGAACCCAAAACCGTGCAGTTAGATGAAAATCCACCTGGACAGCGAGAGTCAAAACTGAAAATGATAGCGATGATGATTGGGTTTGGGATTTCGACTTGGATAAGGTCATCAATGCCTACCAGATTTAAGTTAAAAAAACAAAGGTTCGGCGATATGTACTTCATAGTGACGCTGAAAAATAAAGAAGAAAAAGAAAACTGAAAAAAGAAAAAAGGTAAAAAACTAAAAAGAAAAAACACTCAATGAGAAATTACAGACCGGGACACAAATGACGACCGAGACAGAGGGAATATAAATGACGACCGGGAACCTCAAAGAGAAATTACAGACTGGGACACCCGGACACAAATCGCGACCGGGACACAGGGTATATAAATGAAGACCGGGACACAGGGACACAACTACAACGGGGATGCCGGGGGCACAGGCGGGATATATAAATGACGACCGGGAAACAGGGATTGTTCGAATAGAAATTACAGACCGGGACACCGGGACACAGGGAATATAAATGACGACCGGGACACTCAAAGAGAAATTACAAACTGGGACACCGGGACACAAATGACGACCGGGACACAGGGAATATAAATGACGACCGGGACACAGGGACACATCATTAGAATAATGAGGTATAGATCTGAATACGGATTGTTTTTCCCGTGGACAATTACATGTTGCATGTTCAAGAGTCAGTAAACCTGACAATCTATTTATATGCACAGACAATGGGACAGCGAAGAATGTTGTATATTCGCATGTTTTACGTAGTTAAAAACATATATTTATATCTATCTCTATTCACAGGTGGGACAAAGGGACACAACTACAATGGCGCGTAACGACTTACGCGCGCGGGGGGGCTTGGGGGGCGCGAAGCGCCCCACCAACTAGGTGTTGGGGTGGCGTGGAGCGCCGCCCCAACAGCTAGTATATATATATATATATATATATATATATATATATATATATATATATATATATATATATATATATATATATATATATATATATATATATATATATATATATATATATATATATATATATATATATATATATATTTATTCAGCAGATTTTATAGAATAGGTTCATTTTTATGGTTTTCAAAATTTTAGGGACATATCTGGGATAATTTTATTTGTCTGATTATGGAAAAATGATATATTATCAGTATATGTGAGATGGCGCGTGCTAAATTTTTCAGCAACACACCAGCCTGAGGCAGGGAAAAGTCATATAAGTATCTCCCCTACAACTTAGTTTTAGCTGTAGCAGTACCTAAGGGAAAAGTGAAGCATGGCCCATGTAACCGAAATTTTAAGAAGAATGTTTTCAATAAACCTGTTTAATAAATAATTTATTATTAAATAATATTAATGATATTATATTAATAAATTATATTAATGAAAAACCTTCAGCAACGCTAATTTGGAATAGTAGCTTTTATTCAAATGCAACTGAACGCTAACTTGAAGTTACACTGTTTTCATTTCAAAGGGAGCTAGAAACGTGTCAAACGGGATGTCAAATCATGCTAGGAATTTACTGTCCAACACCTTGAAAAACAGGGAAAAGTAAATTTTAGTCCTTTTTAAATTTTAGAGTCATTTTAAAAATTTTTCACCCAAGGGATGTTGTATCGAACTCGTTCTTGTAAAATACCGAGAGAGGGTTCATTTGAACGAAATGAAATCATTTAGAGCCCTTTCTGAGTTATGGAATGGATTTTTCGAGGGCAAAGTGCCATTTTCGGCCCTTTTTTTTTTTATCAAAAAAGCATAACAATTGGTCTAAGTTGCCAGCGATTGGAAATTCTGAATTAGTTGACATTTAATGGTTGAAAACCCTTATCTGGAAATTTGCCATCATCTGGTAAACTTGCCCCCTCCATCTTCATCTTGAAAACGGAGCATTCTGACTCTGAAAAACCATTGCTCGTGTCATGGTGTTATCAGTATTTTCGTCTTTTCAGTAAAGTGCTGGTTTTGCCTAATTCTACAAATTTATGAAAATATGAGTTAGTTCTATTGATCTAGTTTTATATATACGAGCTGAGAAGCTGTTATTTGTTTTCGTATTTAGCTTCAAATTTACTCTTTACTTCCATCAGATGTGGTTCGTTTTTTTTTTGTTTTCCTTCTTACTCCTCTTTCTGAATGAAAAGGCATCACTACAGGGAGGATTGAACCGCAGTTTCTATGGTTTGCAGTCAGGGCTTTATCTTCTATGCCGTCAAAATCACTGCTCTAATCTTAATCAGTTTCGTTTTAAACCCCGAATTCTCATCAATTTTTTTCTTTTCAGTTTTGTCAAAGAGTCTCCCCATGCGGAGCTTCGTAATTACATTGAATTGGCTTGGATTGCGTCTACTGTCTTTGGGATTATGTTCTTTATGATAGAAATTGGCTTGCTTTGCTGGGTTCAATTCTACCATGTTTTAGTTGTGAGTTTCTTTTAGTTTAGAAAGCTTTTATATAGTTAAAATTTGAAATGTGTATGCGCCTAGAGGAGGGATTTTCCCTGAGAGTGTTGAAGGAAAAGCTTTAGAGTTTTCGAAGATTTTTTTAGAAAAAATTTTCACCATCAACACTCCTTCGTCTTGAGAAAGTCTAAAGTATAATCTTATTAAAGGCTACAAAGTTCTTTTTTTTTTAAACTTTATTTTGCAATGCCAGGAATGTTGAATCTATAGGAAAACGAAGATACATACAAATATCAATAGGAAAAAAAAAACAATCTACCACAAGCCCTATCATAATTCAAAAATTATAATTTATTTATTTTCTCCATTTCCCTCAAAAAATGAGGAGTATGCTACAATATAAACATAAAGAAAAGACGAATGAGCACTTACAATAAAAAAATATCAAATATTGATCAAACGCTTAAAAAAGAAAAAAAGAGATGCAAAAACACTTGCTAATTTAACCTGTAAATCATCAAGAGCCAGAACTGTTACTAAATAACGGAAATAAATTGTGGCCTAAAAGGATAATTTTCGCCTTGTCTTCAAACGTTTTATTTTTTTTTTCTTTATACAAACTATGGGGTCCTTCACTTTGAGCTTTAAAACAATATCAGTGTTACTAAAAGAAAGGGGGAAACCAAGTAAAAATATACAAACTTTGAAATAAGAAACTTCAATGGGCGAAAGATCAGAAGGTCGGAAATTACGGAAGAGGAGGGATGGGAACAATACTTGAGGCAGAGCAACAGCGCTATACGTACGACCAAGGACGTCCCGACTGTAAAGACCCCGAAAACGAATTAAAAGACCAAATGCCTTGCGTAGTTTCATCTGAACATGCTGAACCAGGACCTGTTTAAAATCTCTTTTTGAAGCAGCATAAGGTAATCCCAAATAAGTGACTACTGGTGACGACTGGAAAATAACACCATTGCCGCAATCGAGTGTCGCCCTGACATTATCCTCTAAACAATTTACAACAAAAAATTGACAGTTTTCAGAACTGATAGAAAGGCCCAAATCTTCTAAACGATTAATTAAAATATTAAAATTAGAAGCAAGACTAGACTTGGACCGGCTTAGAAGGATAATGTCATCATTATCCTTTAGCATTCTTTAGTCTAAAATAACAGAGAAAGGTCAGTATAAAAATAGCCCACAAAGTTAAAAGGAAAACAAAACGAAATGTAGCAACGTCAAGCTTGATAAAAACTATATAAAATACAAATTCTAATAAATATAATCGACAAAAAAAAAGATGAAGAAAGCGGAAGGAAAACAAAAATGGGGAGGGAACCATAGTGATAAGTCTTCGAGCTTGTCAGTTATGTAGGGGACACGTTTTTTCTTAGATTTTGGGGCAAAGCAACGGGTGGGGAATAGAATAGGCCCGGATTTAGAGATAATACCGGTGGACAGACTCAAAGGGGAAGGGTTAGTACTGCATTTTTTTGTGGGGTGAAGGGGGCGAAACAGAGATAAATTAATTTTCCTGCCCCCTTAGTTTTATAACCTGGCTTTTTTTTATAAGTGAGAGTTTGGGTCTTCGCCATCTTCAGACCTTATTTATAGGGCTATCATTTGGATGGATTCAGTTTTACCCGAGTCCTTACTTGAAATGTTAGGGTACCAAATGGGTTGAGCATATGTGAGTAGAGGAAGAACTATGGAGGGGTACATCTCTAAAGAATGAGAGTGGGGCAGCTTTTTTTTTATCAGGGAGCTTTTAGAGGGAAATTTTATTAGGGAGTTTTATATAGATATCCCACTCTAGATTAGGAGACATTGTGACAAGGAGACAACCAAAATATCAGGAGGGAGGAAACGAAGAAAAGGAGATGACGGTTTAAGAAAATAATTTTTCATTATATTGGATTTGAATAGGTTGACCCGCATGTCTAAGGTTGTGGGATCGGGTACAATGTTGTTGAGCTGCTCATAGCGCTTCTTGTCAATTTTTTAGAGTAGGTTTCCAGGACCTCAAGTTATCGACTAATTGTGCTACGGAGCAGCATTACTGCTTTTGCAGCGGCTTTTTTTCTCTCACGATCGGTGGTCTGTACCTAGGTAGTTTTAAAGGGCACAATCTCAAAATTTCTTCTGGGAATGGGAATCGTGAAAATTGGGCGGGAAAAGTTCAAGTGAAGACTTTATAATTTCCGCTAGTTTTTTTTTCTTGTATTGTATATGATGTCAAAAACAAAACTATACAGTTGTATTTTGTACTTCTGTAGAAAATTGAGTTATCCCTTCAAGATTTCTTAAATTACCTTAAATCGCATTTACAGCAAGATAAGGTGAATTGCATCCTCCTGTAGAAAATATCGCTGTTGAATTGATGAGGTGACACAATTAGTGGGTGTGATGGGGTGTGGCGTCCCACTGGTACTCGAATTAATCGATTCACCAGCGTCTCATTGGAAAGACTGTTCCAAGTTGAGACAGCACGTACTGAGAAAAAGTTCGTCCTCTCTCTGCGTCTAGAGTGCTCCTGTTGCAGCTTCAGCTTCATTGAATGGCCTCGTGTCATAGTGGCAAGGGAGGGAGTAAAAATGGAGTTAGCCATGTTGTTCTGGTGGATTTTCTTGACAAAAATGACATCTCCTATGTGCCTAAAATTTTGGAAAACGCTTGGAGTGGAGGGATCGGGATGAAACTTGGTGGGAAAAATCAGAGCAAGTCCTAGATACGTGACTGACATAACTGGAACGGATCTGCTCTCTTTGGGGGAGTTGGGGGGGGGGGGTTAATTCTGAAAAATTAGAAAAAATGAGGTATTTTTAACGTACGAAGGAGTGATCGGATCTTAATGGAATTTCATATTTAGAAGGACCTCATAACTCAGATTTCTTATTTTAAATTCCGACTGGGTCCAGTGTCATCGGGAGGAGTTGGGGGGACCGGAAATCTTAGAAAACGCTTAAAGTGGAGAGATCAGGATGAAACTTGATGGGAAGAATATGCACAAGTCCAAGATACATGACTGGCATAACCAGACCGGATCCGCTCTCTTTGATGGAGTTGGGGGGGGAGTGATTCGGAAAAATTAGAATAAATGAGGTATTTGTAACTTACAAACGGGTGATCAGATCTTAATGAAATATGATATTTAAAAGGATCTTGTGCTTTAGAGCTCTCATTTTAAATCCCGAAAAGATCCGATGACATTGGGGGGAGTTGGAGGGGGAAACCGGAATTGTTGGAAAACGTGAAAATTGAGGTATCTTTATCTTAAAAATGATCGGATCTCAATGAAACTTGATATATAGAAGGCTCTTACGTCTCAGATGCCCCATTTTCAATTCAAATAGGATCTAGGGACAAAGGGGATTGGAGGGGGGGAAACGAAAATCTTGGAAACCGGAAATCTTGCAAAACGCTTAGAGTGGAGAGATCAGGATGAAATTTGATTAGAAGAATAAGCGCAAGCTATAGATACGTGATTGACATAATTGAAAGGGATCCGCTCTCTTCGGGGGAGTTGGGTGGGGGTGTTAATTCAGAAAAAATAAAAAATTGAGGTATTTTTAACTTAAGAACGGGTGACCGAATCTTAATGAAATTTGATATTTAGAAGGAACTCATTTCTCAGAGCTCTCATTTTAAATCCCGAAAAGATCTGGTGACATTGAAGGGAGTTGGAGGGTAAACAGAAATCTAGGAAAACGCTTAGAGTGGAGAGATTGGGATGAAACTTGGTGGGTAGAATAAGCAAACGTCGTAGATACGTGATTGACGTAACCGGATTGGATATGCCCTCTTTGGGGGAGTTTAGGAGGGTCTAGTGCTTTGGCGAGGTCGGTGTTTGTGGACGTACTAGGACGATGAAAATTGGAAGGCGTGTCAGGGACCTACACAAATTGACTTGATAAAGTTTTTTCTTTCCGATTCGACCATCTGGGGGGGGGGGGGGCTGAAGGGAGAGGAAAAATTAGAAAAAATGAGGTATTTTTAACTTACGAGCGGGGGATCCGATCTTAATGAATTTTGATATTTAGAAGGACCTCGTGTATCAGAGCTCTTATTTGAAATCCCGAACGGCATTAAGGCTTGATCTCCTAAACATTAAATTCTTTTTTGCTGTAACTATCAGACCACTGTTGTCAACCAAGTATCGAAAGAAAAGAGGCTAGAATTACAATGGGGGGTTGAAGGGGGTAACTGGTAATATGTAAATTACTTTTAAACTGCAGGAATGCCTCTTTTGGAGTTAGGATAAAATCTCAGCCGTAATAAAATTGGTTTTTATCTTATGCACATGAGGAAAATAAACTAAAGGAATATAAAAAAAAAGCACTGACAAAAATTGCGTACGATTACAAACAACTGAGGCATTTCAGCACTCATTCAGTATTTTTGAAATACTTCAAAACGCCACAACAAGCAATACTAGGCGCTTGATAAAAGACAAATCTGCGAAGAATTGACAATTCTATTGCAGTGATCAGTCAACCTAGATGACAGGTCTTCCATTTTTCGACAGATCTCGAAAACCGCGTACCGTCAAAGAATTTAACTACTACTAATCAATATGGGGACGATGAGATTGTCCTTGCAGACTTTAAAGAATAACAATCGGGATTGCTTTTTAGCAGAAGCGGGGAAGAATTTGAATGGGTATAAAAACAATACATGCTTTAAAATTCGACTCTGTGTTTTCTTATCAAATTAGCCCTTTAGCCTGGCAAGATGCCCCTAGAATTTTCCAAAATTTTTTCAAGAATCATTCATAAGACATCTTTGGGCTCCAAATGAAGTTTCAAGTGAAAGGCCTGATTGCCTGAGTCAACTGAAAGATGTAATTGTAGCTACAGGAGCCTCAACATAAATGGAGTTGATCACCAGTCCAAAAAGGAGAAACTTTGTTTTCGAAAAGCAACCAAAAGAACAACTAAATTCACTTCAGAGCAAAAATCAACGGTTTTCTGTAGTGGCTCTGTATACCAGCCAAAAGATGAATATTGGCGGCGTATGACTTGCACTAGTAGTTGGCTCAATTATTTACAGGGGAATCTTTTGAGTTGATTCTGTGATAGCGTTGTTAAATATTGCGAGACTTTGAGCAGGACCTTGCTAAAAACTAAGGCATTTGCCAATGGGATTACTGAAAGTACAATGAAGGTGTATCCGGGTTAAGGCCTACTGATACCAGATTCATAGACAGGCAGATACATACAATCAACAAAGAGGAAAACACAGTGAAAATTTTTTAAAGATAGTGTAGTGTTGACAGTCTTTAAATTTGTCTTTTATACTATTCGCTGTAAAAGATATTCACTGTCTTAAAAATTTTTCTCATCGCGCGTGTTATCGCGCATTATAATAACATCCGCAATATTTATGGTTAGTATGATGGAAAGACAATTTGGTTTTGGTAGTTATTTATTGAGGGATATGCAAATGAATTAATTCGGATTCTAACGAGAGAATCATTGCTTGAGTGTGGCAAAACTTATCAAAGGTGTGGGAAACGCTGATGGCTTAAGCATAGAGGTTACTTTTTGAATTTAATGCATTCTAAGAGTTTATAGAAAGCTGTATGGGAATTTTGTAAGCCATGTCCTTGACGAAAACTAAACTCGTTGTCGCTGGTGGTCACACTTCATGCTACATTTATTGTAGATAAGCTTCTCCCCAATTGTTGGGAACAATTGTTCCCAACAATTGTTCCAAATGTTCTCAATTGTTCCCAATTGTTGGGAACAATTGGGAACTCAAGAAGTTCCCAATTGTTGAACATACAGTTATTAGTCTGTAGGAGTCGCAAGATTTTGAATGTTTATTCTTCTTAAGAGCACACGTTACTAGATCTTCACATTGTGTAATGCGGGCCTAAGCCTAGGGCAAGATATTTCATCATTTGAGGTGTCCTTTAAATCAGATATTCGGGTTGCAGGCCGTCATAGTCATTAGGCTCTTTTGGTTGTAAACCGCAAATAAGTGCTGTATTAGATCCCGATGAGATGGTAGCAAACTTTCTTTTGGGTTCTGGCTTTGTGAAATAACCTGGACAAACACTTTTTTCCTTGACCTTGCAAAATCCACATCTATATTAAGGTCGTTATTTGCGCTAAAATAAACACTTCAAACATCCCACCTTTTTTGTTTTTTTGCAAGTGCTGATGCGAATGCTAATCCACTTAGGTAAAAAGATAAATTCAGGTAAACAAATGATTAGATGGTCATGAAAATTTTAGTTTGATTGATGCAATATTTGCTCTATTTGATTGAAGTTTATTTAAGTTATGATAAGCTATATATTATCACCCTTCAGCATTTAAAATCATGTTCATGCTTATTAGCTGTGCCATAAACCATTTTTTGCACCCCTGAGCGTAAGTACCAATATGAAAGTTCTTTAACTATGCTTTTCTTGAAACTTGAATTTCCTATAATGTCGCTATTCAAGAAAACACTTATGATAAAAAAAAATTGTTGAATATATTTTTCAGGTAGCTGCATGGGCTTCAACTGTGGCTCTTATTCCTATTACGCTGGTTTTTATTGTTGTAGCTGTGAAATTTTATCAAGCTCTGATGAGACACAACTACTTTCTTAGAGAATCTACGGTGCAAGAATTAGAGCTGCTTAATGAACAGTGGTCAAATACGTCATTTGTGGGCCCCAAAAGGAAGCCATCTCTGCAGATAGTTTGAAGTTCCAATTCGTGTTTGATTTATAATCTATCTATATTTGCTTCTTTTTTTTTACCAGTTATCGCATTGGTGGTGTCGTACCTTGGGACGGGCTTATGAGGGGTCTGTGCTCCCTAGAGCTAAAATATGCGGAAAAGGAAATGGAAAGAAAAAAAGATAAAAAAGGCTTACAGGTCAGTGAAATTAGGATGAAAGTGTATGTACTACGACTATTAATTGTATAATTTTAGGCGTCACCAGCATGACTAGAACAATAAAAATCAAACGAAACGACGAGGAAATGAACAGAGAAAAACTAAAAAACAGCCTGTGATTAAAATTTTCCTCTGTTATATATTTCTTTGTTCTTTTCTTTGTGTTTTATTTTTAGCGTTTTCTCGTTTCTTACGTTTGTGCTGTTTTAAGTTTTCTGTCCTTTTCTAACTCTGTAATTTTTGTGAGTAACTGAAAATGATGCTGTTTTTTTTCTCCCAGAGATGAGATTGAGTTTTCTCACTCCAGTTTTCCATAGTCTTCATCCTTAGTTCTTGTTTTTTGGCCATCATCAAGCTTCTTACTCCTTCTGGCCTTAGAAGAAAGAAGTTTGGTGAGACCTTGCCCTCATCCATCTTCTTGAGTTAAATTTCATTGGCTGAAAGACTTGTTAACTTGATTTCTTATAGAAGTAGTAGGCTAGCAACATTTAACCTTATTTTTTTACTTGGCCTTTAAATTTTATTAAAGACCATCTTAAAGAGATCTTTTCTTTAAATTTTGTATTGAAATTTAATCATTAATTTAACTTTTACATTCAGTTCTTGGCTAAGGATTGTAGCTTGAGTAAAAAAAAAAAAAAAAAAAAAAAAATTGAAAATCAGGAAATGGTGTTCTATCAGAGAAGTAGTTGGGTGACCAAAAATTCAGGCCCATTGTTTCTTGGAAATTGTTGTTAACTAATCAGTGTCACTAAAAGCTGTAACCAAATGTCATTTATAAAACGAAAGAAAGTTTAATTTGAATATTGAAAATCTTCAAAACTCTTCGTTTAAGGGACAAACTAGCCTATCTGTATCCAGTCCAACTAAAAGTACTATTAAGATACTTTGGATTTTAGGGTCTACAAATTTGATTAACTTACTTTCCCACATTCGCGATTATGCTTCGTAAATAAAGATCGATATAAAAAAAAAAATTATTTTTGTCATTGAACTCTTAATAATTTTATAGAATTCAATTCGACTCAATTCAAGTTAAAATGAATTTTCCCAATACGGATTTACCAGAAATATTCTAAATCCGTTCTTCGCCCGTAATTTTTCCCAGGTTGTGTATTATTTATTCATTCTATTCCATATTCTTTAGAATATCCTAACCCAAGTTCTATCGGAAATAAAATGCTTTCAATATAGCTGCCTGGATGGTACATATTCTGTTCCCAAAATGACACAATTGACCACATTAATATCAGAATATTCTTGGGAGGAGGGGAGGAAAAGACAATAACACGAAAAAGTGTACTTTCATGCCACTATATTCTGCCGAAAGGGAAGGGGCTAAAAATGACTAAAAACACATCCTGAGGTGACGCAGTAGGATTGATCTGAGCTCGGTAATACGAGGCCGAGAGTTCGAACTCAAGCATAGCAACGCACTGCAGGGCTTAGAATTTGATTCTAATGATGAGATTACGCGAAGGGTTTCCATGCTAATCCAGACAAGAAGAAGAAGTAAAGGCCAAGAACTTCAGCAGTTTATTTTCAGGTCAAAGAAGCAATTATAATGGATTGTAACACTGCATTAAACTAGATTTGAACATTTTTTCTTTGGGCGATTATTCTAAATGTCTTTTTGTTAATCTTTTCCTCTTTACATTTGCACACTCTTTTCTTCTCTTAAAATACTCTTATATACGTATTGATTGTTTCTTTAGTTATCGTTTTCTATAGATGTTTTGTATATTTTTGTATTTCATGTGCCTTTTTTGCAACAATTGTGTTGGTCACAAAGAAAGAGAGAGTATCTTATCTACTACTCCAACGAAGCGTATTTTGGCATCGACCCTACATGCCTTATGGCATAAAAGGGAGTGGAAATGGGTATTTGCTTATTTTGAAAGTTGTAAATTTCTATTTTTTGTAATGATTGATCAAAGAGGAAGATAAAGCTATGGCTGAAAGATGTGAAATATGTCATAAAAAAATGGAACTGTAGTTTTTCAAGGCATATTTTGGTTCAGCTGATCCAATTTCACTACTCAGTGCTAGAAAATTGGAACTTTTCAGAATCCACGTATGCCGACTTTTGACGTAGTTGCTAATAAAAATAATCTCAATGAAGTATTCGCAAAAAATTGTCTACATAGGACTAAAAAACCTATACAACGTCTAGAATTTTTTTTTTAACCGTAACGGTAAGCATTGCCTCTAACAGTGGACTCTGTAAGCTTTATCTATACACCTCTTCTCTTGCGATGATTTAATGGATTTTTTTCTAAGCTTCTTATTGGTCTTTTAAGCATTCATACATTAATTTTATATTTAAGCCTTTGAGAGGCCTATCTCACTAGCTCTAACTTGAACACGCTCAAGTTGTTAACACTGCAGTTAGTTGCAAGAGTATTTCCTAGAAAGACGGATAAGTAGCAAAAAATATTTAGCCAATGAAAACTATACATTAAAAAACAAACACTTTGGCCTTGTCCACTCTACATAAAATAGACCCTTTGGCCTAGTCACTTGACCTAACAAACACTTTGGCCTAGTCCACACTACATAAAATTGACCCTTTGGCCTAGTCCACTCTACATAAAATAGACCCTAGACCATTCTTTGTATTCAAGCAAACGCAGAAAAAATATAAATATATTTTACAGTAGAGGATTGGTGGACCGAAATAAAACCGGCAACGAATGTACTTTTAAATTTTTATCTGTTGTTGGCTTTTATAGACCTGGTTAAAGTGGCCTCTGAATAGTTCATTTTCCACCTCTACGTCTTTTGTGCAGAGCTGCCAAGGCTGCTCAGAAGAAAAGATATTAGAGACTTATTATCGCAAGGCTAGGATTAAAAGAGCCCAACCGTTCCGCACAAGGGTCTGACGTCTATATTTCTCTTGCTGGCGGAAAGCAATGGCTCAAAACTAATCTCACTGGTAAAGTTTGATGTATTTAACTATTTGAGCTTGTCACTTTAGCAACATTCCATAGGTTTTTTATTATATAGTCAGTTTTTTGTCTTCCATTTTGCCTTCGATTTTAAGTGTTTTTTTTTTGTAGTTTTGTGTGTTTGATGTCCGTTTCCTAGTAAATTTCTAAATTTTAGCTTTGACAGTGTTAAATATTTATGCAAAGCGATAGTTTTGAAGAAGGATAACTGTATGACTGTAATAATTGTTGAAGAAGTACACTAACAAATGTTATATATATAACTAGCTGTTGGGGTGGCGCTTCGCGCCACCCCAACACCTAGTTGATGGGGGCGCTTCGCGCCCCCCCAAGCCCCCCCGCGCGCTTAAGTCGTTACGCGCCATTGTAGTTGTGTCCCTATGTCCCACCTGTGAATATAGATAGATATATATATATGTATATATATATATATGTTTTTAACTACGTAAAACTTGCGAATATACAACATTCTTTGCTGTCCCATTGTCTGTGCATATAAATAGATTGTCAGGTTTGCCGACTCTTGAACATGCAACATATAATGGTCACGCTAATTATTTTCCCAAAGTTAACGGATCAAAATTCTGAGATAGCCATTTTATTCAGCGTAATCCATAAACCTTATAACTATGTCTTAGGGCACGAGTTACTCCCCCACAGTCCCCGTGGGAGGGGCTACAAGTTACAAACTTTGCCAATCGCTTACATATAGTAATGGTTATTGGGAAGTGTACAGGCGTTTTCAGGAGGATTTTTTGGTGCGGGGAGTGGTTGAGAAGAGGAGGATATGCTGGGGAACTTTCCATCGAGGAATTTGTCATGGGGGAAGAAAATTTCCATGAAGGGAGCGCAGGATTTACTAGCCTTATTTAAAAAAAAACAATGAAAAAATAAATATGAAAAAGTTTTTTTTTCAGCTGGAAGTAAGGAGCAGCATTAAAACTTAAAACGAACAGAAAATATTACCCATATGAGGGTCTCACCTCCTCCTAATACCTCGCTCTTTATGCTAAAGTATTTTTAGTCATTTCAACTATTTATTCTACGGCTTTTGTGATTCAGGGGTCATTCTTAATGAATTGGGACAAAATTTAAGTTTTAGTGTAAAGAGCGAGGTACTGACGAGGGGGCGAACCCCCTTATATATGTAATAAAAACATGAGAATACAAAAGTTCTTTACGTAAGCTAATTTATAAGTTACGTATATCTTTTACTAATAAAAAGATTCATAAAAAATCAAAAATTCTAGTTGCCGTTTTAATTAACCAAAAAATCGAAGGGCAACCTAGGCTTCCGCCCCCGCTCTTTTATTATCAAAATCTTACGATCAAAATTATGAGAAAGCCATTTAGCCAAAAAAAAAAAAAAAAAAAAAAAAAAAATGCAAATTTCGTTTTAATTATTCCTCTGCGGAGAGCCAAAATCAAAACATACATCGATTCAAAAACGTTCAGAAATTAAATAAAAAAAACAAGTTTTTTTTAACTGAAAGTAAGGAGCGACATCAAAACTTAAAACGAACAGAAATTACTTCGTATATGAAAGGGGCTGCTTCCTCATCAACGCCCCGCTCTTACGCTAATTTTTTTTTACTGTTTTAAAAAGAAGAGTTGAGAGAAAGAGTCAAACTTTAGCGCAAAGAGCGGGGCGTTGATGAGGAAGCAGCCCCTTTCATATACGAAGTAATTTCTGTTCGTTTTAAGTTTTAATGTTGCTCCTTACTTTCAGTTAAAAAAAACTTGTTTTCTTTTATTTAATATAAGCAAGACTTTGGTCACTCAAGCTTATCTTATCTTTAAAATGTTTGCTTCCTTTAAAAAATAATAATAATAACAAAAAAAAAAATAAAATAAAAAATCGAAGAAGTGTTAGTGCTGATATATCCTCGTGTTTCTTGACTATCCAAAAATAACAAAAAAAGCACATTAAAGCCGAAAAACAAATTGAAAACATTACGGGTTGGCTATTGTATTGGCTGGTGTGCGTGTAACTCAGCTTAACCCTCATCAAACATAAACCTTTTTATAACGCAACCTCCGTACAGTTCAACCCCCATCCAACTCAACCCTTTGTTTAACACTACACCCGTGCAACCGAACTACATCTAAATCGACCCTCATTCAACACAACCCCCGTGCAATTCAACCGCCCTTTAACTTACCCCACATCCAACGCAACCGACATTTATTTCGACACCACTTAACTCAGCCCACATGCAACCCATCCCCTTTTCAATTCAATCCCTGTTTAACACTAATTCAAAATGGACTATGAATAAGTTTGAACTAGTTTCAAACTTATTAAGCTAAAAATTTGCCTCTCTCTTCCCTTGCAGTCTCAAACTGATATTGCAATATCCTAAACTCAAGGTCAAGTCTGATTTTACAGGATTCTAAGTTTAAGAGGAAACGAGCTTTTTAAGGTTTTTGTTGTTTGTCGAAGTTTCTAGTAATTTGCTACCTGAAACCTGTCATTTGGTTTGTGGTCTTACACTTTCCAAATATTGTAATAACCAACGCAAAATTGCGTCTCAGTTCCCCTAACGACTGAATTTATACCCAAGATATTTACAAAAACAAAACGTTCCTTATTCGTTTTTTGTTCTTTTTAATTGGTAATGGGCAAATAAACATTTTACGCAGGATTTTTAGGCTTCAGGTGGTAAAGCGGATTCGGGAAGTTACCATGGAAGTTTCTACAACAAGTTGAATCAACTATAAAGTTTTGATTTAAATAAACCAAAAAAGAGAACAAAATACGCACAATCAAATGTCTCCACAGCATTTATGTCGAAGTGTTTTGGTCTATGGCTGATATTTGAATGATTTAAACTCGCAATGATTAATATATAGGAATAGCAGAAAAAAGTTAAATATTGCCAGTTAAATATTGTCGAATCTTGTATTTTTTTTTTTTGACCAGAAGAAGGATCACGGACGCGTGTATTCATTTTTTTGTTGTTTTTGTCCCAGAGGTGATTGCATCGAACTCATAGTCATAGAATATCGGTAAAGGGCATATGCGGACGGAAATTAAAAGTTCTAGTTCCCTTTTAGTGACCAAAAGATGGTAGGGCAACTAGACCCTTCTAACACCCCTTTTTTCTTAAAAGTCATTCAATCAAACTTTTGAGGTAGTCATTTCGTTCAGCATAGTTGAAAGTTCCAATAACCATGCCCTTGAAGATAACATGACCCCCCACAGCCCCAAGGGAAATATATTTAAGTTATAAAATTTGCCGATTGTTTACGTATAATATTTGTTATTAGGAAGTATGCATATATTTTTCGGGTGGGGGGGGGGGTGAATTTTCAACGGGGAGAAAGTTTCCGGGGGGTTGAACTTTCCAGAGTGATTTTACACTGGGGGAATTTGCCAGGATCCCTATACGAATTTCTTTTTATTAGTCTTACTTTCTCTTTGGCGACTCAATTTCACATGTGGAGATGTCAAAGGGAATTGTCCGGGGAATATTTTCGGGTTTTTACCCCCTAACATGCCCATTCTTTAACCGAAGTCTTCCGGCAAAAAAATTGAGATAACCAATTTTGGTTCGAACATACGACATGAGAACTAGACTGAACTACTTTGGAATGATTGATAAAAAAAAAAAAAAAAAAAAAAAAAAAAAAAACAGGTCCTTAATCCCTGTGGCTGTCCAAATCTTACTCAAACTAAATTTGTTTTCTGTCTTTTTTTTGTTGTTGTTGTTGCTATCCAAATTATCCGAGAAGAGAGATACTTTAGCTTTTGGTAGGTTAGGGTCTCTTCTATTTGCACTCGTTGACTTAGCTTATACCATAAACAGTAGCTCTAATGTCCTGTAATTTAGACGTTAAGGCGTATGATCTCGGTGTTAATTTTGCAATGGTATTTTTCTGTTCTCTTGCGGTTTTAACGTGTCAACAAAGGACAGCAATCTCATTCCATAGCAAAGGTTTAGTTCTATCCATCACCGAATTATATTTTTGGAATTTGGTAAGTATGTCTATTTAGATTGAAACTCCGTTAAAATTTAGTTGGAAAATATTTAAAAAATATAATTTTCCTACTTTTAAGCAAGTTTAGGTCCTTCTCCAAGAAAAAGTCTAAATAAAATGTCATAATTCTGCGGGGCTCAGAGGGAACATAAGCCTTACACGGGGGTGCAGATGAAAAAAGAAAACACTAACAATTTTCAGAAAAAAGTTTTCCAAAGACTGTTGTTAATAATATATGTAAGAAGGAATCTTGAAGCTAATATCCATATCACCAGCTTTGCTATTAGTCATTATTTAACCTAAGTGGGTTTACCTGTCGCCTAAGAGGCTTTTGAGACACATAGATCAATAGCAAATAATAAGCATTAATAGGCCTTAAAACAGACATTTTATTGCTTTTGCTGTTGCTTTTATCTTAGGCTAATTTTGTCGAAAGAAGTGGCGACAAGCTAATACTTTTTGGAATGTTTTCTCCAGGTACTCAAACCAGCACGTGGAGGACTGTGTATTCTGGTTGTTACTTTTTCCTCTATGTATCCTATTATTCGAAGCATTTTTCTTCTTTAAAATTGACAGAGTCGCAGCAATGTGATATCTTTGGGAGGGAGTTATTCATAAAGTAAGCCAAATCCATTTCAAATCGAAATCAGTAAACTATGCTACTTTAAAAAGCGCTTTACTAGGTTTTTACCAATCAAAAAGATTACTAAGTAAATGATAATAAGAAAATACAAAATGAATATATAACTTTCACTATTTTTGTATTTTTTTTAAAATCAGGGCCGTATTCAAGAATTTTTTCGAGGGGGAAGGAGGGTACACAAAAAGAAACTCATAAATCGCATACAAAATTTGTTATATGAATGTTTTTGTTTACATTTTAACGAGCCAGACACACATTTCAGGGAGGGGTTCCAAACCCCTTACCCCTCCCTGGATACGGCCATGCTTTGAATTCTTATGTAAAACTCATATTATTTTGTCTCGCTGAATTTCCACCCTCCAAAATACATTAACGTACATGTCGGATATGTAGGCATGAAGAAATCTTTGGACACCACCATCCTTTTGAATTTCAGGGTTTTAGCAATGTTCTTGGTTTCTTTTATGTTCCATGCAATCCATTTTTTTCTTATTTTCGAATGTATCCATCCCCTCCTGAAATAAATTCTGGTATTGTGCCTCTACGCAGCAAAAAATCCGACTTCCCGAGAATACAACCTCCTAAATTGACCTACAAAGGCTGATGCAGACCTGGGAATTAGCAGATAGATCGTTGGATTGAGAATTTAAGGACTAGGAATATATAGATTTTTAAACCTTTTCATCCTCAATTAAAAAAAGAAATCTGGGCATCCATTGACTGCGAGCTACACAGGCTTAATGAAATCAACATTTGTTTAGACAGTAAAATTCAACCTAAGAAGTTGTCTTCAACATCAAGTCATAAGACTCGAGGTGCCAGTAGTTTGCTGTGTTTTTAACATTGCAATAACGGCACTTTGTTGAAATAATAAGAATAATGGCATCATAGTGGTTTACGTATTGCAGTGTTTAGCATAGAAGATACAACACACTCGCACACGTACTTATGATAAAAGATAACCTTTATTCATATTAATTAAACGTACTATGAATAAACGGTACTAATCTCCCAGAGGCTCTTGTGCCTGCGAAGGATGGGGAAGACAGGTGATCCATTTAAGCTCTATTAGAACGAAAACAATATGATAAAAATTAAGACATAACTCTCCCAAAAATATAAATAGAAGAAAAACGTTAAATTCCTTAACTAAATTGAACAGACTCCAATCAATCCTATACAAAAAAAGAATATTCTTGAGTTTATTTGAATTTTATAGCTTTTGTTGTTCCGCCACGCGTTGCGCAATGCAGTGTTTTAGCATCTTACTTTATACATACTTGCTTGTAAAACTTTGTTTGAAATCGCTGCTGAAGTGTCTTTTATCAAAAGTATCATGATAGTTTTTGTAAGTTTTTTTTTATGATTCTAATTTTAGTTTATGTCCGGCAAAAATACTTACAAAGAAAAGCAATTTATGTTTTGTACACGAGACTACGTTACCTTTAATCTTACTTAAATCTCCACTGACCTATGCTTCATACGATAAACATATTATTTATTTACGGTTAGACGGGAAGAGGCCATCAGATCCATCTGATGGATGGATCAAGCGACGTGGTAGGGTAAAGGTAATGTGAGGACCATAATTGCATGTGAGAGATGCTGGCAACAGGACGTGTCTTGAGCATCGTAGGGTTGCTGATAAACCAAATTCATCTTTACTCATGGTTGGAACAGTGGTGTCAATTCACGAAAATTTAGGGGAGGGGGTAAACAAATTTATTTTTCAATGTTAAGGGGGGGAGTAATTTCTTTCAAGTCTTACCATGAGAATGCCAAAAAAAGCATTTTTCAATGAGAATAACTCAATAAAAAGGTGTTTTTCAAAATCTAGGGGGAAAAATCAAGTAAGGGGAGAGGCCGACCCTCCCCCCAAAACATTGACACCGCTGGGTTAAAATAGTTTTTTCTTACTCTCTTTGATATCAATACTATATTAAGCCTGGATTTCTAAAACGACTGTAGTTGTGGCAACAGCTGAAAATACCTTATATTCTGAACCAAACAGTATAGTAAAACAATATATATATATATATATATATATATATATATATATATATATATATATATATATATATATATATATATATATATATATACATATATATTATATTCTTATATAAAAAGCCTGTTGTTTAATGTTTGAAAAACGACATTAATGAATTCTGTAGATGAATTCCGGGTTTTTCACCATTGGTATGGGAGCTTCTTGAAGCACTTCAAAGTTGGATGTAGCGACTGACCCCCCAAAATTGTTATGTCCATATTAAGGTCCTATTATTATTGTTGGGGATAGGATTTAACTTTAATAAGAGCGATTAATACAAATCAAGGGAAATCCTGATATTGCTGGTACTTTTCTGAGCCTCTCCCGGCTGTGTAGAAATCTTATATTGAAACACCTGCAGCAGATGGCTTCTATTTTTATATTTCCTCCGAGAAAAATACATTAAATTTCGCTCCTGAATTTTTTATTTATTCAAAGACTAGAAAGCACCAAGTGACTACAATAAAGGAATTTATTTTAATACATAATATATTTTAATTTTGAGAAATTGCTTTATTTTCATTCTTTTGTCGGTTTTAGTATTTGTTTTTGTCTCTGAGATACTAATTGTTTTGTGAGATAAATTAATAATATCATATCTGTATGAATTCAGAACGATTGCACCTCCTTTTAAAGTGATTTGAAAAGGCTTGTCGGGAATCGCTTTTGATGGGCGAATGACCTAACCTAATGATTTTATAAGCTAACCTGACATCGTAGTTTGCTTTCCGAAAGAACCTAACCACTTATTGAGTGTCTTCTGAGTGTGTTAGGTATCTTTTATCACTATGCGTTCCGTCTTGTAATGTTCCTTCTCGTAAGAGTATAGAGTCATGTTGTGTCCACTGACACACTGTTTTGTTGTGGGCAACAACCCCTTATCCTAGAAAAATATAATTGCCTCATTTTCAGTCTTTGGCAAATCCCAGATCTTCATTGCAAAATCTGTGTTCAGACACTATCTTCTATCACTATGCGTAACAAACTAAATTGAATTTTGTCTATGTGGCTATGAAACCAGTTTTTCTCAGAAAATGTACCTTCATAGTTGTTTGTTTCACGAAAGAACCTAACTTCACTTATTGAGTGTGATTTGAATGATACAGAAGTATCTTTTTTCTAAATTACCAATATGAATTTTATTGCTATTCAAGTTCAATTTGTTTCGAAGGTATACTTGCCGAGAAGCTACATAACTCAGGTTTAAGTTACTGAATATGAAGTTCTTTAACACTAGGGCTAAGCTTATTCCTAAGCCTAGGTCCTCTATATACAGATGAAAAAGCAGTCTCAGAAATTATTTATGAAAAAGCAGTCCCACTTGAAGCTAGGCCAGGAACCTCAACATCTCCCCTTGTCTAGTACCATGATCATGAACGTTAAACTTCTCGCGAAACACTCCTGCAGAACAGCCTAAAAGGCACCTATTCTGATACTTTTGCATAAAAGCAGTGTATAAAAATCACGCAATCTAGCAGCAGGCGTTATATTAAAATTACTATATACTAACCTCATCGAAACCCAATTCCCTGTTGCAATTAAAAATCCTATAAGGATTATTTTTTAGGACACGTATCGGGTCGGGTAAAGTATAGAATGGAAAATGCCAAGCCATGAAGACGAAAGGCACAAAATATAGGAGTGTACCAGAGAAAAAAAACAATAGCCGTAAAATGTATGAAGGAAAGACATGCTTTAATTTGGAAGAATTCCTAAACTATGTGATAATATTTTACTAATAGCTTACACATAGTACTTAAATGATAAATTCTTATAAATTTATATTCCAATGTATTTGACAGACCTCGATCACTTAACGGATCCCTTCGGTGAAGGTATTTCTGTAATCTAAGAATAATAATTTGGACTGCAAAAAGATAACAAAACTCGACTTACCTATATTTAGAACAAGCTGGTTTACCTTTAACCATAAATACGTTTTAACCAATGCTGCGTTAATTGTACAATTGATCAGTTGTTCAGTGGGGGGTTAAGAATGAAACTTTCAATAGATTGGGATAGAGGACCTTGTGCAGTTGTATAGGCCTTTGACAGTTTGATCCTGCCGTGAGTTTGTTTTTAGTAGTACTTCAACATATGACCGCTTAGACTACTTCTGGAGATGCTGTACTTAACAGATAAAAAAGGCCTTTTGACACTGAGATTGAAGTGGACTCAATGTATTATTGTTGATTTTGACTGCTTTTAAATGCCCTCGAGCTAAACTCGTCACACTTTGTTCATTTTAAAGAGTTAATACAACCTTTCATTTAGGTATTATTCATTTTGACCTGTTTACTGACTTCAAACAATGCAATGAGCATTAAAAATAGAAGTTATTCAAAAAATGGACGAGATGAGAATGTATTTTGGAGGCCTGACTCCTTGTTAGATGAAGGCCTTGAACTTCTAAAACAACACCAACTTTACTCGTCAGGTGAGGGAAATATAGAACTTGAAGATTACTACCCAGGTATGTTGCTTATTTTTTAGGCTATTATAAACATTTTTCTGTGTTTTCAGATGCTGTAAGTCAAGCTATTTACTTAAATTTAAAATTATTGCGTGAATTTTGTAAAATTAAAATGTGATTTTTTTCTATTAGGAATTAGATCCTTCCCCAGGCACTGAGCATGTGCATAAGATCAAGGGATCTTGTGTTCAAACATTTGACTTGGTCTCTCAGCAAGCAAAGGTATTTAGTAGTTCCAAAATGTTTTCTTTCCCACTTGCATAAATATTTGTCGATTCAGGTAATTTCTTGAAAGTTTTAAGAACCAATCCCCTTAATATACCACCCGAAGTGATTTGAAAGATCCCATGAAAAATTCTTAATAAATGTTTATTAAGGGTTAGGGGCTGACGATCCTAGCCTTTGTGCATATATACACCATAATAACAAAGATTACCGAAAAGAACTAATAAAAGTTGACCGACTCTATTATTCTATCTATTCCCGGCAGACACTGCAGTTTTGGATTTGTTAATGTTATAAAAGAGAAAACGAATATATATATATATATATATATATATATATATATATATATATATATATATATATATATATATATATATATATATATATATATATATATATAGCCCCCCCGCGCACGTAAGTCGTTACGCGCCATTGTAGTTGTGTCCCTATGTCCCACCTGCGAATATAGATATATATATATATATATATATATACATATATATATATATATATATATATATATATATATATATATATATATATATATATATATATATATATATATATTATATTATGTTTTTAACTACGTAAAACTTGCGAATATACAACATTCTTTGCTGTCCCATTGTCTGTGCATATAAATAGATTGTCAGGTTTACCGACTCTTGAACATGCAACGTATAATGGTCCATGGGAAAACAATCCATATGCAGATCTATACCTCATGATTCTAATGATTGCCCTTGAGCTTTGTTGATGGTGATTGCTACTCGACCATTCTCTGTGTCGCCGTCGTCATTTATATATCCCCCTGTGCCCCCCGGCGTCCCCTTTGTAGTTGTGTCCCTGTGTCCCGGTCGTCATTTGTGTCCCGGTGTCCCAGTCTGTGATTTCTCTTTGAGTGTCCCGGGCGTCATTTATATTCCTTGTGTCCTGGTTTCCCGGTCGTCATTTGTGTCCCGGTGTCCCGGTCTGTATATACATTCGTTTTTGAATTGGTCTTTTTTTTAGTTTTTTACCTTTTTTTTAGTTTTTTTAGTTATGAGTTTTTTTAGTTTTTTGAGCTTTGTTGATGGTGATTGCTAATCGAACATTCCCTGTGTCCCTGTCGACATTTATATATCCCCCTGTGCCCCCCGGCGCCCCCGTTGTAGTTGTGTCCCTGTGTCCCGGCCGTCACTTATATTCCCTGTGTCCCGGTCGTCATTTGTATCCCGGTCTGTATATACATTCGTTTTTTTTAGTTTTGTTTTTCTCCTTTATTTTTCATTTTTTTTCTTTTTTTTTGTTTTTAGCTTCTTTAGTTTTTTTATTAGTTTTTAGTTTTTTTTCTTTTTAGTTTTTTTTTAATTTTTACCTTTTTGTTAGTTTTTTTAGTTTTTTTTTACTTATGTCCTGGTCGTCATTTATACTCCCTGTGTCCCGGTCGTCATTTGTGTCCTGGTGCTTTGTTGATGGTGATTGCTAATCGAACATTCCTTGTGCCCCGGTCGCTTTCTATTTGAGTGTCGTCATTTATATTCCCTATGTGCCGGTGTCCCAGTTGTCATTTGTGTCCCGATGTCCCGGTCTGTAATTTCGTCAGTCGAAAACATGACGTCAGTCAACACACAAACATGACGTCACCCGACAACTTATTTATATATATACATTGAATCTATTTCTAAAAGCACAAATGGCGTTTTGATCGTTGGAAGACTGAGGGGCGTTATTCTTACTCCTGTTAGGGGCAATTTCTGTTTGTTTTAAATTTGAGTTGATTATTCATTGCAATTTTTTATGGGGATCTAAAAAAATACCCCCTAAAATTATCAGCAGGCCAGACAGAATAGCAGGTCATTCTGCCTGCTATTCTGTCACCATTGACTAAGCTTGTCAATCTGTCTTTCGAGAAAGGAATTTTCCCCGAATCTCTCAAGCGAGCTAAGGTTATAGTGCTGTATAAAGGTGGTTCTCGGAGTGATCCTGCTAATTATAGGCCAATTTCTCTCCTATCTGTTTTCAGCAAAATTTTAGAGAAGGCTATGCTATCCAGGCTTCATAGTTTTCTGGATGCAAAATAATTTTTGCATGATTTCCAGTTTGGATTCCGAGCGAGTCACTCTGCGGAGCATGCTTGCGCGACTTTCTCGAATTTCATTCATTCGGCAATAGATTCTGGTCATATCCCGACAGCTTTATTTTTAGATGTTCGTAAAGCTTTTGATTCCTTGACTCATCGGATTCTTCTTTGTAAACTATCGCATATCGGTATAAGATCAAACGCTTTATTTTGGTTTGATTCATATCTTTCTGGTAGGCTTATTTCAATTGATCCGCTTTTCTGGAGCCCTTCTGAAGTATATTATGGCGTCCCTCAGGGATCTGTTCTTGGTCCCATTTTATTTCTGATATGCTAATGATCTGATTTTGACGGTAAAAAAAACACCAGATCTCTGGCATGCTGCAAGATGTGTCATCCGGATGCTCGGTCGTGTTCCAATACTATTTCTAATGAAGATTTTATTGTTGCTTTTGCTGATGATACCACTCTTGGGACCCTTGGGAAGACGGAGTGTGATATTAAGTCTAATCTTGTGGCATTATTTGAGAGAGTTATTTCATGGTTTAATGTAAATTACTTGGTACTGAATATTGGTAAGTCACATTTTCTTATTTTTTCTAGAATTGGTATAGCTTTCCCTCAGCTTACACAACTTCAGGTGTCACAAGGCTCCCTGTGTAGACCAGAGAATCGGGTGGTCCGGTTTCTTGGTATCCTTCTTGATGAGAATCTTTCATTCAGAAACCATATAGCCATGATTAGGGTTAATGTGTCACGGAGTTCGGGTATCATTCGAAAACTTAGACACACATTTCCTGGATCTATTCTGAAACTTCTTTTTCTTCTATCTTGTCCAGTCATATGTTTCTTATTGCCCCATTGCATGGATGTCTACTTTTCCGTCTACGCTGTGGTCACTTTCCGTCATGCATAATAAAGCACGGCGTCTGGTTATGGACATCAACTGATCTTCACCAACACAGCTCTTAAGTCTACGGTCTATTTACATCATTTCTTGTGCTTCTTTTGTCTTTCATCAGCTTCACGGCAATCTTCCAAAATCTCTTCGAAAAACTCATATGTTTATTTCTGATTTAGCTCCATATAGCCTTCGTTCTTCAAATAATATCTACATTCCACCTACCCCTACTATTCGATAAGATTCCAACCCCTCCTTGCTTGTCAACAGGTCTGAAATTCAGTACCTTCTTCTGTACAGAGATGCCACTCGTTTGGGACTTTTAAAAAGTCTCTTAAGGATCATTTAATATATCCCCCTTGTATCCCTGGCCATGGAGCCTTTCGAGGGGGAATAAGTGTATTGTGATTCAATTTTGAATTGTATTTTGTATTGTCTTTCATTTAATAATAGACCTCTCTCTCTCTCTCTCTCTCTCTCTCTCTCTCTCTCTCTCTCTCTCTCTCATTGGTAGCAATTCATCTTCGCTTTAAGTTTGAATTATCATTTGGCCTTATTTTTAGTAGTCTTTGGTTCAATATTTCTCTTCTTTTTTTTGAAAACTTCTTTTTGAAAATGATTTTAAACAATCAATTTCTGCTCGTTTTAAATTTTTTGTTATCGGTTTATAAAAGGAAAATTTGTAAGATTGTGTTAGGTTTTTTGTTTTGATTTTAGGAATTGAGGTTTTGGCTTCCTGTTTTTATTCCGGACAAAATTCTGCAAAAGAAACTTCTCTGTACCATAGAAGTTTGAATGGATGGGTATGGGGAATATAATTCAAATAATTAGACTGAAAGGCTGGATAATCTTTGTGTTCAATACGGCCGAATCAATCCTGACCCCTATCATGTTAGAATCTTGAATATAGACAAATCATTGATTGACCATTTTATCAAAACAATTTTATTTTGTTATATTTTTTAACTGCTTGTTTTGTTCAGTCAATGCTGTTTGAGCTCCTTTATTAAAAAAGTTCCAATTTGTTATTTGAACAGTATAAATGCAACAGGACGACAACAATTAACGAAACTGGATCTTTGCCTCAAATTGTAAGGATATCAAAATATAAAAAGAAAATTTCACACTAGGAATCAATTCAACCACAATTTCTTCAAACATATTTTTCCTAGATAAGCTTCCCTTGGTCCCTTTAAGTCAAAGTTCAAAATCTACTTGATTTCCCTCCCTGATATCCCTCAAAAGTTTCAGATAGGTTCCGTAAACGGTTAATTTATACCCTACCTCTATACCTTATCGCCTTATTTATATCCATGCCTGAGATATTGCATATACCCCCATTTGAATACCCGGATTCATAATTTTGACAACCTGAATGCAAGTAGTGTCTTTTGATTTAGTTCTACGTGCCCTGCAAGTTTCAGCTAATACCCTTTGCCGTACCTTTGATACTGCAGCTACTCCGTTTTAACAACATGAATACATGTAGTGTCTTTCACTTTTGGTCAATATCACCCTCAAAATTCCCTAAGAATTTTAATTTGAAACGCTTACCCATTCCTGAGAGATTCCAGAAATGCTGTTTTGACATAGAGCGCCCTTCTGACAACCTCAATGCGCTTGGTGTCTTTTGACTTATTTCAGCATCTTTGCCAACATTCCTTGAAAGTAATCTGCTTTATATACATAGAGGTTTCTATGAATTGCAGATAAAATATTTTGACAACCTGGATACACATAGGGTTTTTCGATTAGCTTTCAATATCCTTTGAAGGATTAAACCTAATACCCTAGCTGTTCCTGATACATTACAGATATGCCCTTTTGAAAATCTGGATGCATACGGTTTATTTTGATTAATTTCAACATCCCTCTAGACTTGCCATGAAAGTTTTAACTTGATACCCTTATTGGTTCCTGAGATTTCGCAGATCAACCTTTATGGCAACCTGGACGCACGTAGTTAAAAATACCTTCAAAAATACAAGTTAATTCCCCATAGATGCACGCTATGTCTGTTGATTCAGTTCAACACCCCCTCAATATTCTATTAGGATTTTAACTCACTACCCTTGGCCGCTCCTGAAATATTGCAGATACGCCCCTTTGAAAAAACTGGATGCAAATTATGTCTTTAGGTTTAGTTCAAATTCTTTAATAGTTTCAAATTGATTCCCGTAGTTGTTTCGCTGTGTTTGTTTCTCATTTCTTTTAGTGCCAACTTAATCTTTTTTTGTAGTTGTAGATGGGAAACACTGAGTTTTCGGTTCAGTCGCTAATAAATTATCTATTAAAAAGTATCTACCCGTAGTCGTTCTAGAGATATTGAAGGTACCTCTTTCGAAAACCTGAATAAGTATTGTGTCTTTTGATATAGTCCCACGCCCCCTCAATATTCTCTGTAAGTTTAAATTAAAACCCTTTGCCGTTCCTGAAATATGACAGTCCCGTCCTACTGATAGCCTGGATGTACATAGCGTCTTTTGGTTTAGTTCTATATTTTCATCAACATGCCCTGAAAGTTTCATATTTATGCCCTTAGCTATACCTGAGGCTTTGCAGACATACCTTTTTAGGCAACCTGTATGCAAGTAATGTCTGATTTAGTTCAACATCCCCCCAACATGCCCTGAAAGCTTCAGCTAAATGCCCCTAGCCATTCCTAAGATATGGCAGACACGCCTTTTTGACAACATCACAATCTGGATGCACATAGGGTCTTTCGAATTAGTTCTCAATATACCCGTAGCCACTTTTGAATTATTACAGATACATCTCTTGATATTTATTTCAACGTCACCTTCAACGTGTCCTAAAAGATTTTACTTTAGTACCCATAGCCACTAGTGAGATTTTGCAAATATGCCCTTTTGACAACTTGGATGCATGCATTGTCTTTTGATTTAGCGCAATAGCCCCCTCAACATATCCTGAAAGTTTCGTATTTGTATTCATAGCTGTTCCTGGTATCTTGCAGATACGTCTTTTTTCACTTCTATATACACATACTTTCTTTTGATTTTGTTCAGTATCCTCTCAATATGCCCTTAAAGTTTCAACTTAAAACCTTTGGCAGTTTAGCTGTTCCTGGATTATTGCAAATACGCCCTGTTGACACCCTGACTGCACACAGTGTTAGTTGACAGCCTGATCACGGGTGTTAAGTTTCAAGTTAGCTGTTTCTAAGATATTGCCGATATGCCCTATCGACGTCATGCATCCATGCATGCACATAGTGGCTTTTGATTAATTTCAACGTCTCCCTCGACATTCCCTGGGGTTTAAAATCAATATTATTAACCTTTCCGGACATACCCTGGACTAACCTTCCCTCCTTTCCCAATAACAAACCACATATACACACGTTGAGCAACTTGGATAATTTAAAGCTCTTGCCCCAGGAACTGTGAGGGGTCATGCATTCCCTGGATTCATAGTTATTGGGCCCTTTGGGCCAGCTAAAAAGGATGTGGAAGGGGGAGTGGTGCCTTCCAATCACTTTTGATTCTTGAAAATGACGCTTTTGATTTTTTCAACTTCAACTTTCAATATTCGCCCGAATGAGCTCCCTCCAAAGTTTGTACGGAAATTCCTCCCATACAAAGTAGGCAGGTGAAAAAAAAAATACATAGTCTCTTCACTCTTTACTTAGGTAGCACTATTGTACTGCCTGTGGGCCTACTGACTGTGTGGAATTTCTATTATGAGAAACACTCGCATGCCTTTAGGCTGAGGCATAAAAAGAAAACAAAACGTATACTCTATAGTTATTCTCTCTTGTCTGAAAGCGTCATAACTCTGATTGTAAAGATGTTCTGGAGAATTACTTGCTTCAATAACCCGTTGTTTCCAGATCAGTGATTAGCTTAGTTGTACGCGCACTCGCCAGATAAGATATTATCAGGTCCTAAGACACGTATTTTGTATATGAGCATGTCCCCTTGCTGCAGTAAAAGAACTGAAAAACAAAGATGTGCAAGCAAGTTTCTTTGGCAACTATGGTACTGACTTGCATATAGCCTACATTACACTCTTTCAACTGACTAGGACGGCAGATCATCCAGTAATTTCGATATAAAATGCCCTGGCTGTAATTCAAATTTTGGTTTGGTGGAGGAAGAGACAGGGAAGGGGTCAAACAACTTGGGGAAAAGGGTTCAAGTTTGGAAAAGCTATTATGATTTTTTTTGCAATAAAATATCAAACAACTGCGTAGTTTTATACAATGTTTCACATTCTCGTTGTGTTTTGGCTCCACCCTTGTGGAAATTTTTGGGTAGGATAAATAAGAATAATCTAAATTTATATTTTACTATCCTTTTCCAGGTCTAGAATTTCCTGTTGGACATCAACCCCAATACAAACTAGATCTTCTGAAATCGCCCTCAGATTTGAAATCGAACCAATGCAGATGCCCAAGACCATGTCCATGTAAAGCAAAAAACTCTTAACTTCCTGTTGTTGTTTTTTTTTTTTATATTGCAACTAATTAAATTCCTATGGTCGTAAAGTAAAAAATTGAATGACTAGGACACAGAAAGCGTGCCTTGAGTTATGACGGAATCTTAAGTCTCCTTTGCTACAACCAACGCAATAGCATTGACTTGATAAAGAGATGTGTTTATCAGAAGTTTTTTTCCCGGCATTATCATATTTAAGAGATGACCTTATGAGATTCTGTGTAGTCTCAAATTTAATTGCAAACTAAAACCTCTAGTGCCTCTTTTAAGGACCTGAAGAAATCAAAGGGTAATGGGTCACCCCTTTCCGTCCGTTTATCTCCAAATCTCTTCGTGGTATCATATTCAGATTTTAAGATGGATGTCTCAATCAAAACGGCTTAAAGGTCAAAAAATTATCTTTGGGGACAACGCTCTCTCTCCCTCTCCTTACCCCCTCGCCCCTCCAAATTTTTACAGCCAAAAGGGGGTACCTAATCTGACCCATGATCATTCGAGGGCTGTTTAAGCAATGGTCCTAAATCATAAAATATTAATCGTTAATAACCTTAAGATCAAATGTCTGTCCAAATTCAAAACACATTAAGCAAACAATTTACAACTGATATTTGAGTTTAGCCTTAGCGAGAACTTAGGGATTTCAAAGCGTACCTAAAAAGGCACGGTTCAACGAAATTGCAAAAAAAAATTTAATCTAGGGGGAGTAGCAAAAAATTTATGGGGACAATGGATCTCCCCCTCCCCAATTGTGGTCCTCGCATAGTATACTTTTCTTTTAAATTAAAAAATAAGAAGATTTCGCTCATTAACTATCATGTAAAAACTTTGTCTTCTTAATCGAACATAATAGTTAGGTTATCAACATTTTTAATACATTGATTAATTTATTTCATAAACCATCAAAAATACAAGGTATCACGATAGAGTATGACAGGAAGAAAATAAAAAAACACATACAAAAACAAGAGCAAATACGTGCAGACTAAACTCGAATAAGCCAAACAATTCGGAAAAGTAAGCCACTCCAAGGCTGGTAAATCTCTTTAAATGAAACATACAAATAAATACAACATAAAAATGATAATAACCCAGCAAAAAAAGAAACTAGTATTTTAAAAAAATCCTTCCCGGGGTGGTTCGACAGATAATCTGTAAGCTTAGAAAATAGCCACTCTACAGCATCCAGAAGATCAGGCAAACTGTATCTCTCCCACAGTCTACCATCCCTAGTTCAAGGAAGAACCCGAATAAGGAACTCTAAATAGCTGAAATAAACCCTCCTGATTTCTATTTTATCTGACTGGTTAAAAATGCCCCAGAAAGGAACCAGGTATAGAACATGAGGGAGAGAAACAGCATTATATGCTTTCACAACGCGGCGTTTACCACGATTAAACCAAGGTACACAAGCTCTTGCAATGGTACAACATCAGAATTACCCACATTTACTCTATCAAGGGTTTCAGAACGGGTCTGAAACCTCTTTTCAGAATTCATCATAATTTTTAGCAATCTCCCTAAAACCTTTTTCCGAACTAAACACAGCCCTTCTTAGGTTAAGAAGGTCACCCGCATAACATAAAAGAGACGCACTAGTGCCGTTCAATATACAGCAAGGAAATAAATCCTCTTGGGCTCTTAGGGTCGCGTTATTATAGATAGTAAGAGAGGTAAATGTCCCTTGTTTAATTCAAAGATTCACACTAATTTCTGAAGGACAAAGCGAAGATCTGAAGGACAAAGCGAGAAAGAATTAGAGATCCAAAAGCATTGCTAATGTCATATGTGCCAAGAGCCAAAAGGCTACCAGACCTTTCAGCATCCTTTAATATTCTACATAAATTCCTTAAAGCGTGGTAGCAACCGAGACGCGGTTGAAACTCAAACTGAAAAGGGGGCCTGACACACTGTTGTCAAATATGATTAATAATCGATAAGTCAAAAATCTTCGAAAACACACTAGAAACTGTAATTGGCCTATAAGACGAACATCGAGAAAGCGGTTCCCCTTTTTTCAAAACCGGAGTCACAATACCAACACATAAGCAATCGGGCACAACTTCTGTAAAAATCATCTGGAACAGTAAAGTCATATGGTCCAAAAGGTAATCACTGGTAAATCCAAGATGGCAAATATAAATCCTATTCGACCCACAAAAGAAATTCTTTTTAAGCTTCGGTATGACCTCTTTAATCAAACATTATAGCCTGTGGACTACAGGTGGCTTTAACCTGGGAAGAAAAATCAGCCACCCAGTCAGAACCAGGTATTTCTAAAGCACTAATATTATATGATCGACCGGGACAAGACCTCTGAGGCAAATTTGGATCTTCAGCGATTTTTAACGTCAGTTCAGCTTTGATATTGGCAACATGATCACGGTGCACTTTACAGACTTTCTTTTCATATAAATATGGGCGGCTTTTACAAGACCAACTCTTAGCCTATCACACTCTTGCCATATACGCAACCATTCTCTAGCCTGGGAACATGCACTAACTAAAATTGGATTTCGAGACCAACCGTATTTTCCATTTTTCGCTCCAGAGTTGCGAACAGGTACAGCTGCATGATCTGCACATCTAATAACATGAATAATTTTGTTCACAAGATAGATTAAGCTGTAAACGAAGTTCATGCTCGTCCATAACAATAGAAGAAGATTGAAGGAGGTGGTAAGAAGCTTTTATTTTAATCAAAATATCATCACAAACTTCCCGGAAAAGTCCTATGTCGGTAACATCCCAAAATTTCCTGAAGGACCATTTCCAACATGGGGGGGGGGGCTCTTGGAGAATCAGATACTGGAATACTCACATTAATAGGAATATGATCACTACACAAAAAATCATTCAAAACTGAAACTACATGCACATGCTCGCCGGAGCACAGAGCTTGATCGATGTTTGAAGTAATGTTAGCTACGGATATGAAGGGAAACTCTTGATTTTTCGGGAGCACATGGAACACATTAGGAAAATCTTCTTTACAATTTGAGCTCGGGGGCAGCGATCACTTGATAAACAAGAGGCGAAATCGCCAATGATGTGACAACGCGGGAGTAAATGGTGTAGTTATTTTACATATTCAGCCAACTTGCGACATGTGTTATTGAACCTCATTTCTGAGGCCTGATCACCATAATTTGTGGGTAAATAAACATTCATAATAGCGAAACCATTTCAACAAACGGCAAGAAAGCGATCTTCCGAATACAAACCTTCCAACTTATACTTGCTCAAGACAGACAGCCCTCCACAAGTCGGCCTTTTGGTTTCTGACGAGAAGCAGGATATAACAAATTAGAATTAGCACGAGATTTTGTAGCAAGTTTTGTAATATTTTTTTTGTCATATTTTTCAACCATTTTTTTCAAGCGAGGCAAGCTTATTCAGGATGCCACCGTTTATTTTCCAAGATAACACCGATACAGAACTGGGGTTAGTTGCTAATTCTATGAATTTGCTGGGGATATATCAGCTTTCGGTTTTTGGGACAGCTGAAAGAGTAACAGATGTTTTCTAGATTGGCATGATACACAATATAAAATATTAATGCAAGGAGATTTTTTGGTATGTCCGTGTCCAGTTTGCGCAGAGCGCCCATATATCTGGAGAAGTACAATCTTTAGCTACGTGGCCATCATCTTTGAGGCAATTATAGCATCTGCGGGTGGATACCGATAATTTTCGACGAGGAGAATCTCGTATCCAAGTTTAGGGGGATTATTCAATAAATTATCAAGATCATTCTGAGAAGTGAATGATAATTTAAAATTAAATGAAAGCCCACAAGGTTCGGCATTAATGCAGTAAAGAATTATGGCTTGTAATCCAACATGAAACTCGAATGGTCCCTGCTTTGAGATTCCCATAAACTGTCTAGCTTCGATTTTTACAGCTACACTAGCGTCTGAAGTTATAAACAAATATGCAATTCTCTCAGCCGTTCTAAAATTGTCTACAAGAACTTAAACTCTGATTTGCGACGATCCGTATTACACACTGAATCAATAGCTAATTTACGAGCTTCAGGAGTCAGCAAGGATTTAGGGGGATTTTTTTCACCACTATAGAATATAGTGGAGGGGGATTTCATCAGTATTTTTGTCCAAATCAGGGGTAGCCTTAAACAATGACCCTTGTCTGAATTCGGTTATAGTTTCTTCCATCTTTCTACACATTTGATTTACCGTAGAAGTGATGCACGCCGAAACTAGTTCAGTACCCACTGGGACTTCTGAAGAGTCCCAAATCATAAATCTAGGAAATTGTCATTTTCTCTTTTGAGCATTTATACATTATTTTTACAAAATCCATGATGCTATCCTTAACCTTAAGGAACTCTACGCATCTATCAATACAACCGCTTAATTCATGTAATAACTTTCTCCCCTCAAGAATAGTTTCTTGGAAAAAACTCCACACTACTCTTGACAAATTTATCAGTTTTCACGCCAGCATACATGCATCGGCTAGTAAAGTTCAGCATATGACAATGCAAAAATTGACTGGAAGCCATAACTTCATACCAAGTCCACGCAATGCAGTCGTGAAATAATCCAACACATAATCCTCTATTAATGCTCACCGCTTGAGAGCTGAATTAATGCTTCATTCACTGGCTTTTAATTTCACAGGCTTTCTCAATAATTTTCGCTCAGATTTATTTTGCCTTCTCCCGGGCAAAAATATGGTTGCGTGGTAGAGAGTGGCGCAAGTAAGGCACTTTCCTATGGTATCATTTACTTTCTTACTAAAAAAAAAACGACTCTAGATCTAAGAATTTCGTCCCAAAAACCTCTTCCTTATCCTGTTTGGCCACTAGTTTCATATAGGGCAGAACCTTGAAATACTTTCCTCCAAGGGCGTATCCAAGATTTTGTTCTGGGGGTGGGGAATTATTTTTTTTTTTGGGGGGGGAGGGCTTCCAAAACAATTTTAATATATGCGTCAAAAATTATTTTGTACGCATTTTCTTTACGTCTTTACGATCCAGACAAAAATTCTAAGGGATCAAACCCTTGATACGACCTTGCTATTTTTTATAAAACGTCATTACGACTTGTAATGATTTTGGGACCAACAAGGTGTATTACTTGTAGAGTTTACACGATCAATTGCTGGTAATTATTATTGAGAGAGTTTGCAATGCTCATGGAGAGCTGTTCAAAATACTAGATGTGGCAAGCTGACCTCAGAAATCGTTCATGTACACGACAATACCCGTTTTCATAGTGCTTACGTAAACAAACGACCCCTTGAGCAATTTAAATAGGACATGTTTGAACACTCACTTCCTGATCCCCACTTCCAAATTTTATCTGGGTTGAATAAGTGGTTTGGCAGGCATCACTTCCAACCTAAGAAGGAGAATAAAGAAATTGCTGAAATTCATTTAAAATCATTAGCAGTGATATTTTAAGGTAGAATGAAGAGTTTCCACGAGTGCCTCCGTCTCAAGCATCTTAACGCTGCAACAGGTCTAAAGTAGTGAGAGCAGTAGCATCCGCTTATCAACATGAAAGAAGAAATTCATTTTTCGTAGTGAACTGTTAAATCAAATGAAAAAAAAAGAAAAGAAAAGAAAGGTTGATATATATTGATTTAGTTTTTTCCACATAACTTTATTTTTCTTAATCAGTAAAAAGATACCTGAACTTCGTGGTAAAATATTAACTACATTAGCTACATTATCCAACCAATCTTCAGAGTTCCTTCCAATGATTATCACACCTGCAGAATTCATCATTTGGATTGCAACATGGCCTCAGTGACCAATCTACTTCGTAAGTTGTATTACTTATTCCACCTTCCTGAAGTTTCTCATAAAAATGTGCATAGTATTTGAGGATTTTTTTCAACGCTTTCCCTGCCTCACTTTTCCCGTTATTTGTATTAAGAGGCAACTTTTCTTCTATGTCTTCTTCCAGATTAAACAACAGTGGAGGATTATGGAACTGATTTTGCCCAAGATTTCCTTGGCAGTCTGGATATCCTCCTAAAATATAATAGTTGAAAACAGACGAAGATTTACAGGATAGCCATACTTCCCTAACTTAAAAAATATCTTATTTTAAGCACAAACCCTGTGTTTATATTAGTTCCTTCGACTTGTATATTGTCTGCCCTCTTAAGTCTAAACTGCATACCGCAACAAAATCTGATTTTGGAAATGAGAACTAAATTGAAATCTTCAAGAAACTACACAAAATATTTTGGGATGAGGTTACTGAAGTTCGGAAGAAGGGAGTACAAAATATTGGTAATTATGGGAAAATTCATGAAATCATCGACTGAGGGGGCAAAATCCCCTCTCTTACGCATTTTCCTGTCACCACCTACCAGCCAACGTACAGTCTCCCTGAGTGAACTGAGGCGGTAAGATTGAAGAGACGCGTAATAAAACTCTACATAAGTTTGGAGGCTTCTGAGAAATTACTAGTTGCTTAAAACTGATCAAATCAGGGCCATCAAAAATAGAATAAAAAAGATTCAAGAAGAATAGACAATGTTGAAATGGTTTTGGTTTGCTCGCGATAATCATCTGATAAAAATTCATCTAGCAATCTCTTGGAATTCACTTGTCTACGTCTCGGTCAAAGTAGCTTCTAAAACGCCACCTGATTTTTAAAAACAAATTTTGCTTTATTTTTGGTATTTCACTTAAAAAGGTTAAGTCTATCCATGAAAACTAAGGCACAAATTTTAAACGTAAAACAAGTTAAAATTGGATTTTACTGGGTGTTCACTGTAGATTACATTGAACAATGGAGCTGAGCTTAAAATGATTTAAATCGTCCAAAAAAGTAAGAATGACGATGCCACCCTCTAAGTACAGGTAACCTGATTCATTTGGCTTAAATTAAAACTCAAATTGAAAGTTTGATCAACTATTTGACTTTTCTATATATTTGGATGGGCTAGAGTCAAAACGAATGAAACTAATGAGAATATGTGTCTTTTAAGATTGAATAAAAAAACGAGTTTTTTTAATTGCAAGTAAGGAGCGACATTAAAACTTAAAAACGAACAGAAATTATTCCGTATATGAAAGAGGTTTTCTCCTCCTCAACGCCTCGCTCTTTACGCTAAGGTTCGACTCTTTCTCACAACTCTACTTTTTAACATAATAAAAAACTTTAGCGTAAAGAGTGAGGCGTTGAGGAGGGGACAACCCCTATCATATATGGAAAAATTTCTGTTCGTTTTAAGTTATAATATCGCTCCTTACTTGCAATTAAACAACCTGTTTTTTTAACTTAATTTCTGACTTAATTAATGCATGTTGTGATTTTGGCTCACCGCACATGAATAATTAAAACTAAATTTGAATATTAGTTTCTTTTGGCTAAATGGCTTTCTCATAGTTTTGATAGGACGATTTTGATAAAAAAAAAGGGTGGGGGAGGAGGCGTACTTGTGCTTCAATTTTTGGTTAATTAAAAAGGCAACTGGAACTTTTTTACGAACGTTTTTATTAGTAATAAATATACGTAACTTACGAATTAACTTACATAACGAAATTCTATATTTTATATTTTTATTACGTATCTGAGGGGGTTCTCCCCCTCACCAATACCTCGCTCTTTACACTAAAGCTTCAATTTGGTCCCAATTCTTTTATACCCCTGAATCACAAAGGAAGTAGAATAAATAGTTGAAATTACTAAAAACACTTTAGCATGAAGAGTGAGGTATTGTGGAGCAGACAAATCCCATTATATACGTGATAATTTCTGTTCGTTTTAGGTTCTAATGCTGCTCATTACTTCCACCTGAAAATTTTTTTTATTCATTATCTCATTGTTTTTTTTTAATAATGCTAAAAAACCCCGCGGCCCCTTCATGGAAACTTTCTTCCCTCATGATAAATTCCTCCATGGAAAGATCCTACCACGTAACCCCCTATAAATTTTCCTATGCTTCATCAGGAATTTCAGCATCATCCATGGTGATTTTGCCTGAATCAGTAGAAGAGTTGAAAATTCACTCTCGTAGAGATAAATAAAAGCAAATGGATCCAATATCAAACAGTTCGTGGTAACGAACTGTAGTAAGGAGCGACCCGGCTCAATAGTAACCAAAACTCTAAAAAATGGAATTTTGGTACCAATAGCTACATCAAAAGAATCGCATTTTAATGCTAATTTTAAATATATAAGTTTCATCAAGTTTAGTCTTACCCATCAAAAGTTACGAGCCTGAGAAAATTTGCGTTATTTTAGAAAATAGGGGGAAACTCCCCCTAAAAGTCATAGAACCTAAACGAAAATCACACCATCAGATTCAGCGTATCAGAGAACCCTACTGTAGAAGTTTCAAGCTCCTATCTACAAAAATGTAGAATTTTATATTTTTTGCCAGAAGGCAGATCACGGATGCGTGTTTATTTGTTTGTTTGTTTGTTTGTTTTTTGTTTTTTTTCCCCAGGGGTGATCGTATCGACCCAGTTGTCCTAGAATGGTGCGAGAGGGCTCATTCTAACGGAAATGAAAAGTTCTAGTGCCCTTTTTAAGTGACCAAAAAAATTGGAGGGCACCTAGGCCCCTTCCCACGCTAATTATTTTGTGAAAGTCAACGGATCAAAATTCTGAGATAGCCATTTTATTCAGCGTAGTCGAAAAACCTTATAACTATGTCTTTGGGGACGACTTACTCCCCCACAGTACCCGTGGGAGGGGTTACAAGTTCAAAACTTCGACCAGTGCTCACATATAGTAATGGTTATTGGGAAGTGTACAGGCGTTTTCAGGAGGATTTTTTTTTGGTTGGAGGCAGGGGTTGAGAAGAGGGGGATATGCTGGGGGAACTTTCCATCGAGGAATTTGTCATGGGGGAAGAAAATTTCCATGAAGGGAGCGCAGGATTTACTAGCATTACTTAAAAAAAAAACAATGAAAAAATAAATATGAAAAAGCTTTTTTTCAGCTGGAAGTAAGTAGCAGCATTAAAACTTAAAACGAACAGAAATTATTACCCATATGAGGGGCTCACCTCCTCCTAATACCTCGCTCTTTACGCTAAAGTATTTTTAGTAATTTCAACTATTTATTCTGCGGCTTTTGTGATTCAGGGGTCATTCTTAATGAATTGGGACAAAATTTAAGCTTTAGTGTAAAGAGCGAGGTACTGACGAGGGGGCGAACGCCCTCATATATGTAATAAAAACATGAGAATGCAAAAGTTCTTTACGTAAGCTCATTTATAAGTTACGTATATCTTTTACTTATAAAAAGATTCGTAAAAAAATAAAAGTTCTAGTTGCCTTTTTAATTAAACGAAAATCGGAGGGCAACTAGGCTTCCTCTCCCGCTCTTTTTTTCTCAAAATCATTCGATCAAAATTACGAGAAAGCCATTTAGCCAAAAAAATAAATGTACAAATTTCATTTTAATTATTCCTCTGCGGAGAGCCAAAATCAAAACATGCATTTATTCAAAAACGTTCAGAAATTAAATAAAAAAAAAAGTTTTTTAAATGAAAGTAAGGAGCGACATTAAAACTTAAAACGAACAGAAATTACTCCGTATATGAAAGGGGCTTTTCCTTCTCAACGCCCCGCTCTTTACGCTAAAGTTTTTTACTGTTTTAAAATGTAGAGTTAAGAGAAAAAGTCAAAATTTAGCGTAAAGAGCGGGGCGTTGAGAAGGAAAAGCCCCTTTCATATACGGAGTAATTTCTGTTCGTTTTAAGTTTTAATGCCGCTCGTTACTTTCATTTAAAAAACTTGTTTTTTATTTAATTCGAAAAGAAAGCGCGGAAACTTAAGGATATAAGTGATGTATTGCACACCCAAATTGATATAACGATTTTTCTTTAAACTTATCACGTGCTAAGGAGTCATTTTGTAGCTCTAAGAATTAATCCTCTACATCATAGGGAATACCGGCAACATCCAAGGATGCATGAAGCAGATTTCTAATTAAAGCAGCTTCTCGGCCAGAGAATTTTGGGAACAAACGTCGAATAGCAGCTTCAAGGGCTTGGAGGTGGTTATTAATTTGCTCCCATAGATTATCGACAATTCCCGATATATTTATGGTGTGATTCCCAATAAAACCATATCCTCTTCGGTTTTCCCTTTTTTAAGTACATTTTTCTAATGACTATAACTTTAATGGGTAAATCTAAAACTAATGAATTTTATGTATCTGGAATCACCCTAAAGTTCATTCCTCAACTTGATAAGAGCTGACAGATCGACTAAGCCAACTAGCATAACCTCTTTTGTGTACGTACTAAAACTTTCTTATCTATAAAAATGACCTTTGACCTTACCGTTCATTAGCACGAACAGTTAGATACATACACACTTTCAACATCATTTTACTATATAACACGATTTGATCTTTAATTTTGGCGTGGTCATTTTCTAAACCTCTCTTTTTATAGAGCTAATTGATTATTTAAAAACTCAGAACAATTAAATAAAACAGTGCAAATGTGTTGTAAATTTGTCAATTCAAAAATTGTTTGTGTATGCCATTGACATTGTATTAATATTCTCAAATTGCAACATTTAACAAAAAAAAAAATCAAAATTATTTCAAAAATATTCTGGTAATTATGTTGAAGCATTCTCCTTCTAAACTAGCTTACAGAATTTATAGAACTCCTTTGAACATTGTTGCAAGAGTGCTTTAAAATTTGACTCAAACCTCTTTTGATAAGAAACCCTCGTTTCAGGCCGATCCTCACTTTCTACGTTTTTTTAAGGGATAATGTTTACTTAGTTCAAAAGAAATACACAAATTTCATTTTTTTTTTATTATTCAGAAACGATTCTTCTCCTGTCTTACCAATTTGAGGAATGACGGGAATGACAAGTTGAGGAATAGGGAAAATTTTCCCTATTCTCTTTAGTTAACTAAAGTTAAAATTGCTCCCTTATAAAACATAGATAGTAAGGAAGCTGAGGTTTTCTTGTTAAAGCAGGCCTTTTGTTTGGCTGGTTAAAATTGGTTTCAACGTCTTTTTGTTTTTCATTCATATTCGATGCGCCAAGCTCTTAAAAAACTTGGACAAAAAGTTTTCCGACACCGCCTGAAAAAGAAGATAAGGGAAAATGGATTAAAGAACGTTAAAAATGTGGATAACTTAGTAAAAACAAGCGAAATTTTGATTAACCTAAGGTGTCGATAAAAGTAATTTAACGCAATTAAAATACTGTACTTGAAATTTTGTTGTTACTGAAGAGGAATGCTCAAATTTGACTATCAATATTTCAAAAAGTAGACATACCTGAGTAAAATACTGCCTTGTATTTGCCCATTCGAACTGCTCCGACATCTCCATAGTTTCCAAACGCGCCAGAATTAGGATGGAAGAGAACCTGAAAGTCATTCCATCTTTATGAACATTAAATTGAGAGACGACACAATGTGTCAGCGTAGGTATAGTATTTAGGCCGAAACTCATTTTTCCCCCAAACAAGTTATAAACAAGTAACTGTTTAAACATATCGCGGTTGAGCTTTAAGCAAGGAGTGACACGGCTCAATAGTAACCGAAGCTTTAAAAAACAGAATTTTAACATCAACAGATATAATGAAAAACTGGCTTACGATTTATTATGTTTAGTGTTACATATCAAAAGCTACGAACCCCAAGAAAATCTGCCTGATTTTTGAAAAAATATGCATACATTATTTCAGAAACTGTTGAGACTCTTCTAGAAGCTTTTAGCTGGATACGAAGGACTATCAACTTTAAATAGTCGTAGGAATGGTGAGGGTCCACGGTGTTTAAGGTAATAGGATAGGGCTGTGTTTAAAGTAATAAGATAGGGCTGCGCATAAACTCTCAGAAGGGATACCACTTTTGTTCACGCCCAACCAACCTAAATTTCCTGCTGAAACAGTTGAGCCCCGCCAACCTCCCCAAATTGTGTCCCTATAGAAAAGTGAAAGTAATATTTTGTGCTAAACGGAATGTGTAATTAGAAGGGTGCTGTCACTAAGCAGTACCTACATTGAGGTTCAATCCAATTGAAGGGAGTATAAAGATTAATTTACACTTGCTCCCTCCCCAGACCATCCTCTATATTTACCCGAATATTAACAAAAAGTAAAAAAATATAAACGTAAAAATATTCTTTTTGATACATCAGACACTGGCCCCCTCCACACTATGTAGCAAACCACTGATACTACTCCATTAATGCTGACGCTAAACTTACCCCCGAGAATTTACATCTTAGTTTAAAATCCCCCTCCCCTAGAAATTCAGTCTGAAAATTTTCTCCTTAGCGTACTTGTATTAGAAAAAAACCTTGTTTCTGATTTAATATCTGATCATTTTTCAGGTCATGGCGGGAATCCACCCACATGGTCCAGTCATCAAATACGTAGTTATCAGATCTTTCGACTATGTTGGACAAAAACACTATCTAAATTTTTTTTTGATGACTTTAGGGAAAGAAGGGGAGTGGGAGGGAGGCTACCTGCCCTCCAATATTTTCGGCCACTTAAAAAGAGGAACTAGAACCCTTATGTCTGATCAAATGAGCCCATTCCCAATCTCTTAGGATCAATGGTTCAATAGGATCACCCCTGAGACAAGAATAAATAAATGAACACGTATCCATGATCTTTCTACTGGGAAAATATAAAATTCTACGCTTTTGTATATAGGAGCATGAAACTTCTAAAGGAAGATTTTCTAATACGCTGAATCTGATAGTATGGTTTCCTTTAAGAATACTTCATTTTTTGGGGATGTTTCCCCCTTTTCAGATATCAGGTGAATTTTCCCAGGTTTGTAGCTTTTGATAAGTAACACTAAACTTGATGAATCTCATATATTTGGAATCAGTATAGGTTGATTCTTTTGATGTATCTATTGCTATCAAAATTTTGTATTTTAAGTTTCGGGTAAGCCGCATCGCTCCTTGCTTACGTTCGTAATAGCCGATTAATGTCTGAAATACCTTTTTTCTCCTTGGATTTAATAAGCGTTGCCAGTCAACTTTTTCATTTTAATGCAAGGTTTGAAGGTGATAGGTTGGGTTTTTAACCCATTTCTGAGATTTATAACCTAATTTCACCTAACATATCCTGTCTTTAACCTTTACCATCAAAACTTGCATAAGACTGAAAAAGCTGATTCGCAAAACTAATTGAATCGAAGCAGAGAAAAGGGAATTTTGGACATTCACTGGTAAATTTCCACATTAAACAGATTTCGGACATTCAATTAAGCACAATAAACAACCAGATACAAATAAATAAATACAATCCTATTTTTGGGCCCCTAAACCATTTAAAGTAAAATTGCCTATTTTGAATATATATCTAGTAGGCTTTGAATTAAGAATATACTAAACGTTAAGGTAACATTATACTAATTTCAAACAAAATAACACATTAACAAAATAATACGTATATATTAGGGGAAGTGCTAGCTACATGAAGTGAGATAGCAGCATTAAGATGAACAATAAAACAAAAACTGACTTATTCTTCAGTGACATTGGAGCTAAGAAAGACAGAAGTATATCATCGTTATTCTTCTCGAATAAACTCACCCCCACCCCTATATCTTTGAAAGCTATATCATCCATGTTTTTGAAAGTTCATAACACAAAAACAAATCTAAAAAATAACTCATAACACAAAAACAAATATATATTTTCACCACTTGATATAGAAAGGCACAGCAAATGCTTTTCTTGAATTCATTTTTTGGTCAGATAAAAAACAAGTCAACTGAAAGTAAAGAGCGACATCAAAACTTAAAATGAAGAAAAATTATTCCGTATTCGAGGGGAGCTGCTCTTTACATTAAAGTTTCCAGGCTCTATAAAAATTCGTCTTATTGAAACATAGCGGCCTAGTGTGTTTGAGTAGTCTTTCTTGAATAATTGCGCAAAATAAAATCTAACTTTAGCGTCAAGAGCGAGGTTTGAGAAGACTAGCTTCCCTCATATACAGAATAATTTCACTCCCTTTCAAGTTTTAATGTTGCCCCTTGCTTCTAGTTAGAAAACTTCTTTGTGTTAATTTTTGACCGTTTTTCAAATCATGCAAGTAAATCCCTATCCCCCGTGTAAGATTTCCTTAGTAAAATTCCTCACGGAAAATCACCCTAAAATAATATCTGCATATTTCCCATCAATAAATACTATATGGAAACAATAGGCAAACTGTGAAACTTATAGCCATTTCCCAGTGATTATTGGGGTCATGTCATCCCAAATGGCATAATTATTGGGCTTTTAAAGTTTGCTGAATCAAATGACTACTTCAAATTGTTTATCGGAATTTTTTGGGAAAAAATGACGTAGGACAGGAGCTAGATGCCCCCCCCCATTCCTTAAGAAGTCACTTAAAAAACCAATAGAATTTCTTTCTATTTCCGTTGAACCCTATTATGGTTTTCTAGGGCCACTGGTTGGATGTAGTCACCCCTGGGGGAAAAAAACCTCTAAAGTAGGTTCTCTGATATACTGAATCTGTTGACCTGATTTTTAAAATCATCTCAACGGAAATAATATCTGCATATTTCCTAACAATAAATACTATATGTGAACAATAAGCAAACTGTAAAATTTACAGCCATTCTACAGAAATTATTGGGGTCATGTCATCGCAAATGGCATAATTATTGAAATTTTTTAGTGTGCTGAATCAAATGGCTATCTCAAAGCGTTTATCGAAATTCTTTGGAAAAAGGGGACGTAGGACGGGAGCTAGCTGCAACCCCCCCATTCCTTTTGGTCACTTGTTGGACCCTATTATGATTTTCTAAAGATTGGTTCGGATGTGAACACCCCTGGGGGAAAATATAAACACATCTGTGATCTTTTTTCTGCCACAAAATATAAAATTCCATATGTTTGCAGATAGGAGCTTGACACCTCTAAAGTAGGTTCTCTGATATACTGAATCCTTTGACCTGATTTTTATAATATCATTTGACTTTTTAGGGCTGTTTCGTTATCAATATATTAGATTTTTAGAGTTCCGGTTACTATTGGGCTGAATCACTCCTTGCTTGCATTCCTTTACCATGAACTGTTTGGGAAAAGAAAAGCCATTTAATATATATATATATATATATATATATATATAAATTAAACACAATATTTTAATGTATGTAATCTTCGACAAAAATCATTTTATGACGAAACTTGAAGGTACCTCAAATAAAGTTAAAAAACAATAAAAATTTAGGATTTTAATAAACTCATTTTGTATATATTAGTACCTTCAAAGCCATATTCGATAGTATTTTTCAGAAGAACTATTGTCACCAAAGTAAATAGTCAAACTATTTGAAAATTGTGCGTTGTGAGGAAGCCAGGCCAGAAGGTAGAAGCCTACACTGATCCGAGGCCTATTACATCTTACTTTTAAAAATAACATGTTTGTACCCCAGATTATTTTTTTCTCCCTAATCTATTCAAGGGCTTATCGGAAATGGAATAATATGCAAGTAATCTAGGAATGCATCAATGAATGACTTATATATGTCAATTTACTGTGACTTAATATATTTCACTTTTAGCCATAATTAAGGATAATTAAAACATCAGAAGTAGAGTCATGTTTTTGATGATAGACTAGGTTTATTAATTGTTAAAAGATTAATACTGATAAAAAAGACATTTGAATACAGCTAAATTAGGTTAGATTACACCAAATAGCTTCAATAGTTTTGGTAGTAATAAATCTGTGGGTTACACTGGAAGTAAATATTCTATGAAGTGCATTTCGTAGCTGTGTTGATGTACAAGATAAACAATTTTTACTCAGAATGACAGAGGCAGCTTTAAACACGGCAGGTCTTACATTTTCATCATGGCTGAAAGAACTGGTGCCACCAGACTTTCGATTTCTTCTCCAATTCCCAGACCCACTTACTGGGTATATAATCATTTCAAGCGGAATAGTGCTTATTGCAACCTTAGCTATTACCATCATTACGACCATGTCACAAACTATAGGAGCTCTGCTAAACCCTACGCTACCAGCAGTTGGAGCTTCAAACTCTTTTACAGCAACACTTCTTCCAACTGATGTTCTTGGTATTGCGACTACTAGTGTCTTGACAATTCCTATTACAAATCCGTTGGATGCAATTTTGAATGCTTTGCCTATGCCTTTTGTTCCAGTGCCTGGCCCTGCTGGGTTCCAGCAGGCACTTAACTTGGCTACTCCAGAAATTATGGGTAAGTCAGTCTTCATACTTTACTCTGCTATTTTAAGAAACAAGTTTTCCTTTTATTGCCGTTAGTTCTGCATTGATTACAGCATACGTTCATTTATATTGGGGTAGAATTACTGTTCTTGACTGTATTACATAAAAAAAACTAGTTTTTTTAACTGAAAGTACGGAGCGACATTAAAACTTAAAACGAACAGAAATTACTCCGTATATGAAATGGGTTGTCCCCTCCGCAATGTCTTGCTCTTTACGCTAAAGTTTTTAATTGTTTTAAAAAGCAGAATTTTGGCAAAGCGTCAAACTTTAACGTAAAGAGCAAGGGATTGCGGAGGGGACAACCCACTTCATATACGGAGTAATTTCTGTTCGTTTTAAATTTTAATGTCGCTCCTTACTTTCAGTTAAAAAAACTAGTTTTTTTTATGCAATTCCTGAACGTTTTTGAATTAATGCATGTTTGATTTTGGCTCTCCACACATAAATTATTAAAATGAAATTTGCATATTAATTCCTTTTTTGGCTAAATGGCTTTCTCTTAGTTTTGATCAGACGATTTTGAGAAATAAGGGGTGGGGAAAGCCTAGTTGCCCTACAATTTTTCGGTTACATAAAAAGGCAACTATAAATTTTAATTTTTAACGAATGTTTTTATTAGTAAACAATATACGTAACTTAAGAATTAGCTTACGTAACAAACTTTTAAATTCTTAAATTTTTATTATGTATATGGGGGGGGTTTGTACCCTCGTTAATACCTCGCTCTTTGCACTATATTGTAAGTTTTGTCCCAATTCTTTAAGAATGACCCCTGAATCTGAGAGGCCGTAGAGTAAATAGTTGAAATTACTAAAAATACTATAGCATAAAGAGCGAGGTATTTATCTCCTCCTAAATACCTCGCTCTTTATGCTAAAGTATTTTTAGAACCCCTCATATTCGTTATAATCTCTGTTCATTTTAAGTTTCAATGCTACTCCTTGCTTTCAATTGAAAAAACATTTCCATGTTTATTTTTTCATTGTTTTTTTTATAGTAATTTTAGAAAATCCTGCGCCCTTTTCATTGAATTTCTGGTCCCCCATGACATATTCTCCATGGAAAGATCCTCCCACATAGCTCCCTTCCCTCAACCCCACCCCCAAAACCAAAAAAAAATCCCTGAAAACGCTGTACACTTCCCAGTAACCATTATTATATGTAAACACTGGCCGAAGTTTGTAACTTGCAGCCCCTCCCCCAGGGACTGTGGGGGAGTAAGCCATTCCCAAAGACATAGTTATTATGGTTTTTGACTATGCAAAACAAAATGGCTATCTCAAAATTTTGATCCGTTGAGGTATTACGTGGAGGAGAACCCCTCATAGGCGTAATAATTTCTGTTCGTTTTAAGTTTTAATGCTGCTCCTTACTTTCAGTTGAAAAAACTTCATATTTATTTTTTCATTGTTTTTTTTTTTTAATAATGCTAGAAAGTCCTGTGCCCGCTTCATTGAAATTCTCTTCCCCCATGACAAATTCCTCCATGGAAGGATCCTCCCACGTAACCCCCCTCAACTTCTCCCCCTCCAACCCAAAAAAATCCCCCTGAAAACGCTGTACACTTCCCATTAACCATTATTATAAACACTGGCCGAAGTTTGTAACCTGCAGCCCCTCCCCCAGGGACTGTGGGGGAGTAAGTCATTCCCAAAGACATAGTTATTATGGTTTTTGACTATGCAAAACAAAATGGCTATCTCAAAATTTTGATCCGTTGACTTTGGAGAAAAAATGAGTGTGGGAGGGGGCCTAGGTGCCCTCCAATTTTTTGGGTCACTTAAAAAGGGCACTAGAACTTTTCATTTCCGTTAGAATGATCCCTCTTGCGACATTCTAGCACCACTTGGTCGATACGATGACCCCTGGAAAAAAAATAAAATAAAAATAAACACGCACCCGTGATTTGTCTTCTGGCAAAAAATACGAAATTCCACATTTTTGTAGATAGGAGCTCGAAACTTCTAGAATAGGGTTCTCTGATACACTGAATCTAATGGTGTGATTTTCGTTAAGATTCTCTGACTTTTAGGGGTTGTTTCCCCCTATTTTTTTAAAATAAGGCAAATTTTCTCAGGCTCGTAACTTTTGATGGGTAAGACTAAACTTGATTAAACTTATATATTTAAAATCAGCATTAAATGCAATTCTTTTGATGTATCTATTGATATCAAAACCCCATTTTTTAGAGTTTTGGTTGCTATTGAGCCGGGTCGCTCAATAGGTCACTTAAAAAGGGCACTAGAACTTCTCATTTCCGTTAGAATGAGCCCGCTTGCGACATTATAGGACCACTTGGTCGATACGATGACCCCTGGAAAAGAAAAACTAACAAATAAACACGCACCCGTGATTTGTCTTCTGGCAAAAAATACAAAATTCCACATTTTTTTAGATAGGAGCTTGAAACTTCTACAGTAGGGTTCTCTGATACGCTGAATCTGATGGTGCCATTTTCGTTAAGATCCTACGATTTTTAGGGGGTGTTTCCCCCATTTTTCCTAAATAAGGCAAATTTTCTCAGGCTCGTAACTTTTGAATGGTAAGACTAAACTTGATGAAACTTATATATTTAAAATCAGCACTAAAATGCGATTCTTTGATGTAGCTATTGATATCAAAATTCAATTTTTTAGAGTTTTGGTTACTATTGAGCCGGATCGCTCCTTACTACAGTTCGTTGCGACGAACTGTTTGAAAGTCAAATCACAATAATTTATGAGGAGGGAGGTAAAACGTATTTTTCATAGAGTGGGGGGACAAAAATCTATTTCTCAATTTCTAGGGGGGGGGGGGTAAATTTGTCGTTTTTCAATGAAGATACCAGAAGAGATATTTTTTTTAACAAAATTGTCACCCAAAGGTATTTTTCAAAATCGGCGAGGGGGGGGAGGCGAAAAATTTAGAAGTAAAAGCCCCCTCCTCCCAATCACTGCCACTGGCTCTTGATAAATCTTTCTTCAATTTGTACTTATCTATACCTTTCCTTTAGTACATTGATTTTTTTTTACTTTCCTCTGCATTGCGTCTATCGTTCAATAAGAGGAAAAATACAAGATTCAAACTTTAAGGGTAAAAGTATGTTAAGAACTGGAAAACCTAAAAATAGACTTCACTAATCTATTCAGCATGAATATTCCATCGAGTTGGTCATATTCACTTCTAACAGTTGACGATTGTAAACCGGCCACCCTACCGAAGGACTTTCGGCTCTGGACTCACGAAACTAAGGACTTTCTCAAGGTTTTCCCAAACTACTTTTTTCTTTTATGTTCCGTTAGTCTAATCCACCAGCTTATTGAATTCTTTTTATCCCTCCATCTCATACATAAATAGATTCTTGAATATGAATCTGGTCGTTCTCATACTTATCCTAATAATTATTCTATAGCTATTTAGTAAATATTTGATAATTACATTACTTTTTTTTTATTTTTGATCGCTTTAATTATTTTGATCGCATAAGAATAAATACTTCTAATCCTGCTCAATAGTATTCTAGTTGTTATTCTCCTATAAATAGTCAAAAATTGACATATAGTAGTTTACAAATATGAAATATTTGACGTAGAGAGAAAATTTTGAGAATCAGAATTTTATGTTGATTTTAAAAATATAAGTTTCATAAAATTTAATATTAACAATCAAAAGTTACGAGCCTGAGAAAATTTGCCTTGTTTTGGAAAACAGAGGGAAACACCTCCTAAAAGTCATAGAATTTCAACAATAATCAAACCATCGCATTCAGCGTATCAGAGAACCCCACTCTAGAAGTTTAGAGCTCCTATCTACAAAAATGTGGAATATCGTAGTTTTTGCCAGAAGACCACGAATCACGGTTTGCCAGAATCCCGGGTGCGTGTTTATTTGTTTTTTTTCCCAGGCGTGATCGAACCGACCCAGGGGTCCCAGAATCTCGCAAGAGGGCTCATTCCAACGGAAATTAAAAGTTCTATTGCCCTTTTTAAGTGACAAGAAAATTGGAGGGCACCTAGGCCCCTTCCCACGCTCATTTTGTCCCAAAGTCAACGAATCAAAATATTGAGATAGCCATTTTGTTCAACATTGTCGAAAAACCTAATAAATATGTCTTTGGGGACGACTTACTCCCTCACATTCCCCGGGGGAGGGGCAGCAAGTTGCAAACTTTGACCAGCGTTTACATATAGTAATGGCTATTGGGAAGTGTACACACATTTTCTGGAGGATTTTTTCGGGGGGAGGAGGGGTTACGTGGGAGTATCTTTCCATGGAGGAATTTGTTTTGGGGGAAGATAATTTCCATGATGGGGGCGCAGGATTTTCTAGCATTATTATAAATAAAACAATGAAAAAAGATATGAAAAGGGTTTTTCTACTGAAAGTAAGGACCAGCATTAAAACTTAAAACAAACAGAAATTATTACACATATGAGGGGCTCATCTCCTTCTAAATACCTCGCTCTTTAAGCTAAAGTATTTTTAGTAATTTCAACTATTTATTCTACTGCCTTTGTGATTCAGGGGTCATTCTTAAAGAATTGAAACAAAATTTAAGCTTTAGTGCAAAGAGCGAGGTATTAATGAGGGGGCAAACCCTCTCATATACGTAATAAAACTATACGAATATAGAAGTTCGTTACGTAAGTTAATTCGCAAGTTACGTATACTTTTTACTAATAAAATCACTCGTAAAAATTAGAAGTTCTAGATGCCTTTTTAAGTAACCAAAAGACTGGAGGGCAACTAGGCCTCCTCCCCCACCCCTTTTTCTCAAAATCGTCTGATCAAAACTAAGAGAAAGCCATTGAGCCAAAAAATTAAAATACAAATTTCGTTTTAATTATTCATGTGCGGAAAGCAAAAATCAAACCATGCATTGATTCAAAAACATTCATAAATTAAATAAAAAAGCAAGTATTTTTAACCGAAAGTAAGAAGCGACATTAAAACTTAAAATAAACAGAAATTACTCCGTATATGAAAGGAGTTGTTCCCTTCTCAACACCCCGCTCTTTACGCTGAAGTTTTTTACTGTTTTAAAAAGTAGAGTCGAGATAAAGAGTCAAACTTTAGCGTATAAAGAGCGGGGTGTTGAAGAGGGAACAGCCCATTTCATATACGGAGTAATTTCTGTTCGTTTATCCCAGAATGTAATTCCATTCTGTGAAACTTGGCAAGAGCCAAGGGTAGAAATTAAAGGGTAGAAATAGCAACGCTGCTATTTGTGCCTCTTCGAAGTCACTGACCATTGGAACTTTGCGGGAGAGGACGAAGGGAATCCCTAATTTCTTGCTGGGAAGGCATTTCTCAGAAGAAGTCGTCGGATCTTAGCCAAAATTAGTCAGAATCAACTATAAATATCCTAGCCTAAACTTTTCAGATCCCATGATTTATTCAATGTTAATGGGGGAGGGAATCGGGTGGAAAGGGGAGGCTAAATCCTTATCATCAGCGTATCTGTCAGAAGAAGATCCAAACTTGGTTGGATTTAGAGTACCTACGCTAAAATCTTGCCATTTTACGAGCTATACCTAGTCTGACCTCTTCAGGAGGGCGACTGGACCCTTCAGGGAATTGGGCTCTCAAAATCCCGCTTCGTCAGCCAAGTTACTAGGCGGGTCTACGGAACATGAAATTCATTCAACAAAACCTAATCAAAAGCTTTACTTTAGTGCGGTGTCCGCACTCAGTCGGGTCTCTTGAAGGTGGGGCTTTAGTTTTCTGCTTTCGTTTTCTGCAGCCATAAAATGAACCTCAATTAGATAAACTTGATTAGAATTGGCAGTTAATACTTTTGTCCCCCCTTTAGAAGGTTCAAATCCAAGACTGCTAAGATTACCGTATGTGTCATAGCCAATCCACGCTTTGAGTGAATTTATATCGTAGGTATATACATTAAAGTGATTTGTGCTATGTACGACAATTAAATAAAAAAAACTAATTTTTTTAGCTGAAAGTAAGGAGCGACATTAAAACTTAAAACGAACAGAAATTACTCCGTATATGAAATGAGTTGTCCCCTCCGCAATCCCTCGCTCTTTACGCTAAAGCTTTTAATTGTTTTAAAAAGTAGAATTGTGGCAAAGAGTCAAACTTTAGTGTAAAGAGCGAGGGATTGCGGAGGGGACAACTCATTTCATATACGGAGTAATTTCTGTTCGTTTTAAGTTTTAATGTCGCTCCTTACTTTCAGCTAAAAAAATTAGTTTTTTTTATTTAATTTCTGAACGTTTTTGAATTAATGCATGTTTGGTTTTGGCTCTCCACACATAAATTATTAAAATGAAATTTGTATATTAATTCTTTTTTTGGCTAAATGGCTTTCTCTTAGTTTTGATCAGACGATTTTGAGAAATAAGGTGTGGAGAAGAAGGCCTAGTTGCTCTCCAATTTTTCGGTTACTTAAAAAGGCAATTAGAACTTTTAATTTTTAACGAACGTCTTTATTAGTAAAAAATATACGTAACTTAAGAATTAACTTATGTAACAAACTTTCATAACCTTATATTTTTATTATGTATACGAGGGGGTTTGTGCCCTCGTTAATACCTCACTCTTTACACTAAATCGTAAGTTTTGTCCCAATTCTTTAAGAATGACCCCTGAATCAGAAAGGCCGTAGAATAAATAGTTGAAATTACTAAAAATACTTTAGCATAAAGAGCAAGGTATTTATCTCCTCCTAAATACCTTGCTCTTTATGCTAAAGTATTTTTAGAACCCCTCATATGCGTAATAACCTCTGTTCGTTTTAAGTTTCAATGCTACTTCTTCCTTTCATTTGAAAAAAGTTTTCATGTTTATTTTTCATTGTTTTCTTATAGTAATGATAGAGAATCCTGCGCCCTTGTCATTGAATTTTTCTTCCCCATGACAGATTCCTCCAAGGAAAGATCCTCCAACATAGCCCCCTCTCCTCAGCCCCACCCCCAAACAAAATAAAATCCCCCTGAAAACGTCTGTACACTTCCCAATAACCATTACTATATGTAAACACTGGTCAAAGTTTGTAACTTGCAGCCCCTCCCCCAGGGATTGTGGGGGAGTAAGTCATCCCCAAAGACATAGTTATTATGGTTTTCGACTATGCTGAACAAAATGGCTATCTCAAAATTTTGATCCGTTGACTTTGGGAAAAAATGAGCGTGGGAGGGGGCCTAGATGCCCTCCAATTTTTTTGGTCACTTAAAAAGGGCACTAGAACTTTTCATTTCCGTTAGAATGAGCCCTCTTGCGACATTCTAGGACCACTTGGTCGATACGATGACCCCTGGGGAAAAGAAAAAAATAAAATAAAAAAAGAACAAACAAATAAACACGCACCCGTGATTTGTCTTCTGGCAAAAAATACAAAATTCCACATTTTTGCAGATAGGAGCTTGAAACTTATACAGTAGGGTTCTCTGATACGCTGAATCTGATGGTGTCATTTTTGTTAATATCCTAAGACTTTTAGGGGGTGTTTCCTCCTATTTTCCTAAATAAGGCAAATTTTCTCAGGCTCGTAACTTTTGATGGGTAAGACTAAACTTGATAAAACTTATATATTTAAAATCAGCATTAAAATGCGATTCTTTTGTTGTAGCTATTGATATCAAAACTCAATTTGTTAGAGTTTTGGTTACTATTGAGCCGGGTCGCTCCTTACTACAGTTCGTTATCACGAACTGTTTGATAATACTGCTGCGGTTAAGGTAGGAAATGAGGTTATCAACAATTTTTTGTATTAAATCAGGAGTTAAGCAGGGTTGTGTTCTATCCCCCTTTATATGGATCATTTTGATGGACTTCGTTTTAAGGAGCACAGGAAAGGCAATTGGAAAACATGGAATCAAATGGGGAGGAAAAACGCTCCTGGACTTAGATTATGCTGATGATTTAAGCATATTAGATGAAAGTGTGAGCAAAATGAATGAACTTTAAGAGGTTTCGCGACTTCAAAGTGCTAGAATAGGCTTGAAAATTAATGTGAAGAAGACTAAGCCACTAAGGCTAGGAATAAGTGAAGATGAAAAGGTGACATTGGGTAACAAAAAGATTGATAAGGTTGGCAGCTTCACTTACCTTGGTAGTATTATTAGTAAAGACGGTGGGAGCAGTTAAGATGTTAAAAGTAGAATAGCTAAGGCTCAGGGTGTTTTTTTCACAGTTAAAAATAGTTTGGAAGAATAGTAAGATAAGTCTGTAAACCAAGATTAAAATATTAGAAGCAACAGTGATGACAGTGGTCAAATATGGCTCTGAAGCATGGGCGCTCCGAAAAGCAGATGAAAATTTACTAGATGTTTTCCAGAGAAATTGCCTACGGATTGTTCTGGGTACCCGGTTGACTGACCATATTTCAAACAGTAGGCTGTACGAAAAATGTGGTTCAATCCCGATTTCTAGGGCTATAATGAAAGAAAGGTTGAGATGACTAGGCCACGTTCTGCGGATGAAGGATGATTGTCCTGTGCCAAAGATTGTCCTTTTTGGCCAACTGTCTGGGGCTACACGGAAAACAGGTCGTCCTTTTCTGGGTGTTGAAGATGTCATGAATAAAGATTTAAAGGAAATGGGAACTACCTGGGAGGGTGTAAAGAGGGAGGCCTTGAATAGATTAGGTTGGAGGAGGAGCATGTGTAGCTGTGTTGGCCTTAGGCGGCTTGGTGCTGCAGTGAGTTATTATTAGCAGTAGTAGTAGTAGGTTAAGTTTCTGCTCTTTTTAAGATTTAAATTTGCTCTATATTCACATGGAAGAGCTACATTTTTAATAAAGTTCACTTACTTTAAAGATATATTATTTAATATGTATTGAAAATTGGAAGATATTTATAATAAATTATAATACTCACAATATTTTTCAGGTAACATTCTTAATGCCTTGCTTGTGCCTCCTATCAAACCAATACCGACAATTCCGGAAATACCTGATCAGCCAGTGAAGCAAGCACTACAACAGCCTCCAATGACACAAAACATACAACAGCTAATAAATAAACAGCCCATACATCAGCTTCCAATGAAACACAACCCAATGAAGGCTCCACCACCTATGATCCTGGCCAAAAACAACAAACCATCTTCAGCGATACTTCATCAGAACAAGCAAGCCATAGCACAACCTCAACAGAATACAGCCCCAAGTATACATTCACAAAATATTGTTCCATCTAGACCTTATCCATTGCACAAGGTGTCTATTAGAAATCATGAAAAGATGATGTAGTTCATGACAAGTGTTAATTTTGAGATTGAATAAACAGAAATGAATTTTTTTGAATATACTACTAGAAAAGAAAACTATCCTCGCATAATCAAGATTTTTGAAAATATGCTTTGGCTCAAGCAATGTCTTAAATAGCTATTTGCATACATATTTATTTAAGCAAATATTCCGCGTACTATTTTCATAAAAAAATAACACCCCCCTAGATTTTGAGATAATATATTTTGCCCCCCCCCCATTCCTCTGCATGGACACCCGTGGAATACAGCACAATTTAGTCCATTACGGTTAAATTTTAAAAACAAACACCAGTGTTGCAAATATAAGAAAAACTAGCATTGCAAAAAGGAGAAAAGTATTTTGTACAAAAATGAGAATTCTTGGATTACTACCCAGAAAATAGTTGTTCGAAGAAAATTGGTCTTGGGTGCAATCTTGCTCCCAAAGGAATAATGCTGACTTGGTAGTAGAGTGATGCATCTCCCTGGCATTTTTTCCACCAGGGGGTCACGATAGAAGCAATAGTCATATAAAGTTAGAGAGGGGCCCATTTGACCGCAAGTTCCGAAGTGATTGTGTTCTTTTCAAGAGCCAAAGTCGATTAGAGTTCAATATACATGACTTTCAACTCCTCAAGTATCACGGGCTAGGTCTGCAACATAAAATAGTATCAGACCAAAATTCTAATATAGGTCTTTTAGTCAAGTTGAAAAAATTCGCCCTTGGTGACTACGTGACAAGCACAGCCCAAGCAGCAGAAGCTGAAAATTATGTAAGCAAACTACCCTAGTTACAGCTGGAACTAGTATTTTGAAATTTTTGATAGAGCCTGAAACCCCTCGAAAGCGGTAGAAAATTGATGTATAAGCGCATAATTGGAATCGTCAGAGTTGATAGCCTTCAAATGCATATTTCCAATCTCCCATCTTGAGGACGAAAGAAAATCACATTTACCATTGTTAACAGTCTTGTGTAACTTCTTCATCCAGAGGTTACCATGTAGAGCAGAAGTTCATAGGAAAACGACTATGGGCTTATTTAAAACTAATCATAATGTCTAATCTCCTTTTCCATCAGTACAAGACATTGCAACGCAACAAAGTAAAACTACATTAAAAACTTATTTCATATAAAACAAAGTTTGAAATTTTTGGGATGAAGGTAAAGGGACACAGCTTCATAAACAAGCACAACCCTCTTTTAATGAAGACACAAATAGATGTTTTTGCAGGACAACTTAAAAAATGAAAAGAACTAAAAATGAAAACAAAGAGCGACGCTAAAATTTTAAACGACCAAAAATTCCCCTACATTGGAGGGAGGCTATTACCTTCTACTCGTAATACTTAAGTGGTGCTTACAATCATAAGCATTTAGTGCTGCCTAAGTAAAGAACGATGTTGGCACAATGTAGTCTATTAAGTATTTATTTTTTTGGTTTGTTTTAGACCAGGGCACTTCTTATAGAAGGAGTTGTCGTAGAAACTTCGAAAAAGGCTCATTCGATTGGAAATTGAAAGGGCTTGTTCTCTTTTTAATAGTTGAAAATTATTGGAGGGCAGCAAGCCCCCATCTACATCATTTCCCCAAACACATCCAAAGAAAATTGTCAGATAATCATTTTATTCAGCGTTGTTGAGAGGTCCATAAATTATGTCTTTGAGGATGACAACCTCCCCACAGTCTTCAGAGCAAGGGCTATAGGTTATATTAGTTGCCCATTATTAACACATAAGGTTTTTAAGGAAGGGGGGTTGTACAAACTTCGAAGGGGGCTCATTCAATTGGATATCATTGATTCTATTGCCCTTTTTAACCGCCAGGAGAGCAAAGACTCCCCATCGCCACATCCTCTTTTCCCCAAATGCATTCAATTGAAATTTTTAGATAGCCAATTTTTTCAAAATAATTTAAAGATCATATACCAAGGATTTCGGGGCTAAAACAGACCACCAAAGCCTGGAGTCATGATTGCAAGTTATGCTTCAGGGGCATACAACATTTTTATGGAAGGGAGCGGTCGTATAAACTTTAGACGAGGCTCATTTGATTGGAAATTGGAATTTTTAAATGCCTTCTAAGAGTCAAAAGTGCTCAACTCACCCGAAAACCCCTCTTTTCCCCAAATGCATGTGATTGAAATTATGAGATAGCCATTTTATTCAAAATAGTCCAAAAACATAGACAAATGCCTCTAGGGTTGACACAAATCCCAGAGTCCTGTGGCAAGGGTTATAAATTATACCCTAGGGACATATAAGGTTTCTATGGAATGGGTAGTCGTACAACTTTTGATGGGGCTCGTTTGATTTAGAATTGTAAGTTATACTGCCCTTTTTAAGATCCAAAAGTGATTTGAGGGAAACCACCCCTCCCCCCGCCCATTATTTCTCAAATAAATTCCAATTAAAATTTTGAGCCATCTATATTCTTCAGCATTGTTGAAAGGTCCACTGTTTATGCCTTTGAGAATGTCTTTGAGAAGCCCTCAGGACAAGGGCTATAAGTTAGGCAATTCGTTCATTGTTTACACACAATACATGTTATTGAGAAAGGTATACATGTTTAACCTTTATTTTCATGAAATGCGAAGGGCATTCCGGTGAGTCTTTCTGGAAATGTCGAGGAGAATGTTGACCTAAATTAAAACACGTTATTGTATATGGATTTATGGGTATGTATATATATGTATCACAGGAATGACTGAGTGTTGTAATTTGAAATTTTCAGGAAATGATAAGGGAGATGATCAATTGACCAAATAGGCAATTTTTGCCCGCTACTACTACTATGACAACTACCACCACTTCTGCTGCTACCAAAACTACACCTGCCGTTACTAACACTATTATTACCAAAACTACCGCTTCTGTAGGGAGCGCTACTAAGGCTGAGGATATTGAGATAGACATCTGAGGAAACGTTGAACTAAATCAAAACGTACTATATGCATACAGATTGCTCATACAGGCGCATCAGCAATATTTTTTGAACGGCTGATGGTATGAAGAGAAAAGTTCTGGGGCATCATGAATGGGATGTTCAACTGACCAAAAGGCATCATGTACCTACTACTTTTGCCATTAATACTGCCACTACTACTACTAATAATAATAATGCACTGTTACTGTTACTGCTATGATACTAGTACTAGTACAATTAAGGGTGCGTGTATGAAGGTGAAAATTTGGCAGAATACTGAGGGAAAATTTGGACTAAATCAAAACACACTATCTGAGTTCAGATTTTCAAAATGACTTGTCTTAAGAATGGATTTGGGTATTAAGCTGGAAGTTTTAGAAAATACTTAAAGGGGAAAATTAATTGCTGAAAAGGTAATATGTGCATAATATTAGTAACACTATCACCACTGCGACTTTTATTACTACTACTATTGCAATTAAACTGCTCCAGTTACTACTTCGATTGCAAAAACTTGTAATGCTTAAGAGTATTAAGATGAGAAGGGTAAGTAATATTTTTGGAGTGGCTTACCGTATCAAGGTTAAACTTCTGGGGCATCATAAGGGGAAATTTGAAGTAAATCAAAGGACACGATGTGCTTTTAGATAGTCAAAAAGGTGTGTCTTAATAATTGATTTGTGTATTAAGTTGGAACTCTCAGAGAATGCTTAAAGGGGAAGATCAATTGACTAAAAGGCAATATGTGCACGCTACTACTAATACTACTACCGCTGATACATTTACTAGTTCTACAACTACTACTGCTCCATCACTACTTCTATTGCAACTACTTGTAAGCCTGAGAGTATTAAGATGAAAATTTCAAGAAGTATATGAATATACAGGTTATCAAAGAACATATCGGCAATCTCATAGCAATGGCTAATTCTATTAAGTAAAAACTTCCAGGACTTGATAAGGGAGATGTTCAACTAATTAAAAGACAATATGCTAATACTACTGCTGCTAATAGAACTAGTGCTATTACTGTCACTACTATTACTAGTAATACTATTACTAATATTACTAACGCCACTATTGTTATTACTATGGCAACTATGCCTAAGAGTATGAAGGTGAAACTTTCAGGGAATTTTCAGAGGGAAGGTAAATTGAATCAGAACACGCAATCTGTACGCTGGTTGCCAAAAGCCTATATCAACAATGTCTTAGGAACAGTTTTGTGTGTGAAATTAGAATTTACACGGCTTGTTGTGGGGGTGTTGAACTAGCGGAAACAATATTTGCATCATAATCTAATGCTTCTATTCCCACTACTACTACAACGACTAAAGCTAAGGCTACTACTATTAATTCTGCTGCTACTACTACGGTTGCTACTGCCGGTACTACTACTACTACTGCTAAAGCTATGGTTATTAAGGCAAGCATTTAGATTAATATTGAAACTTTCATCATGTGCTGAAGGAATAGTTGAAGAAAACCAAAGGTACTATGTACATACTGCTGCTAATGCTAATCCTACTACTACAACTAATGCTACTACATAAGCTAAGGGTATTAAGGTGAAGCTTTCAAGGAATATTTAGGCGGATGTTAAACTAAGTCAAAACAAACCAAGATTAAATGGATTTTACAACGGTGACAAAGTAATATCTGAAGAACAGCTTACACTAATAAGTAAGATCTTTCAGGGTAAGTTGTGGCGGATTTTGAACTAACCAGAAGACGTTATGTGTGTACTTTCAACACTTTTTCTACGGCTAGTGTAAATAAAGACACTAAGGGCGTTAAGGTGAATCTTTAGGGGACGCTTAGTGAGAGTTTCAATTCAACAAAAAGACTATGTGCTTGCAGGTATAGAAAAGGGCATATAAGCAATGTCATAGGCAGTGTTGCTCTATCACAGCTAGTAGCATAATTGAAACTTTTTAAGGACCCAATTCAATAAGAAATTATAACTTCTAGTGCCCTTTTTAAGAGTCAAAAGTGATTGGTGAGCAATCAGCCCTCCTCTTTAGTCCATAATTGTTCAAATAGTTCCAATCAAAATTTGAGGCGTTCATTTTGTTCAACATAATTGAACGATCTAGTGACTATATCCTTAAGGTTATTAAGTATGTCAACCCCACAGCTATGCAATTTTTCCATTGTGCTTTGAAACTAAATGTTGCTTTAAAACTAAATCAAAACATACTTTTTTATGCTGGTTGTCATTAAGACATCTCAGCAACATTCCAAGAAAGACTGAGGGTATTAAGTTGAAACTTTCAGGGCTGCTTCTATTACTAATTAAACTAAATGAAAAGAGTGTAAGTGTATCCAAGCTGTTAAAGAGCACAAATAGACTTTTGTTGGAACTATATTAAACTTTATTTTCCAGGACAACTAGGAGGTATAATACTGAATTAGACAATACTATTTTTGTCAAGATTTTCAAAAGGGTGTATGGTTGTTAAAAATTGTTGAAAAAGTTCTTACAAAATACAAATAGCAAGCCAAACTATGAATTCTTACATAAAAAACCGAAAAGACACAAAGGTATTATTTCATTTTTCCGTGAAAAAGACAAGGTCAACAAAAAATGTCAACAGAAATTAATTTAAAAAACCTTTTCCCCGAAATAACTTTTTCAAAGAAAAGTAAAGAAATCCATTAAACCAAAATGAGCAGAAATAAAATAAAATAATCTAACAAGCGTAAAACCACCACAAATCACCATCAATAAATAAATGAAACCCAAAAACGGACAGACATTACAATAAATGACCGAGTCGAACTCAAACCAAGCAGAATTTAACGTGATTAGGGCTCACAACCTCTATGCCTTTTCAAGGCCATAACGAGATTTGCACTTTTGCAATTATGTAATATTAGTTATAGTAGTAGTAATGCAACTATTAATACAGTTGCACTTTGCACCTATTTATTGCAATTTCTGTTTGTTTTAGGTTTCATTTATTCATTGATGGCGATTTGTGGCACTCTTACCCTTGGTAGATTATTCGATTTTCTTTCTGCTTATTTTGGTTTAATGAAGTTTTTTACTTTCCTTTGATAAACATGTTTCGTGGGAAAAGTTTTTGAAATAATTTGCTGAAAAACTGCAGTGCAACATATATTCAACGGGTGACCACAACTAGATACAAAATCTGTTTAATATAAACCAAACTTTTGCATAGAGTTTTGCTGAAAATTCATTTTAATACAGCAGATGGGAATTAGTTACCACAAATCTTTGATTGACTAAAAAATTTAATTATTATTCTAAAACAAAATACCTAAAACGTATTGTCTTTAGCTGAACACCAGCAACAAAGTTACAAGTGAAAGCTAAGAGAGCAACAGTCCGTTCGCCTTGTTCAATGTATTTTTTTTCATTTTCGGTTTTAAAATCACTTTGTGTTTGTATTTGAAAAATAAAACTTACTTCTGTCAATTTAATAATAACAAAAAAACAACAACAGAGGTTTCATAGATAGGTATGTACGCATAATTTTTTTCATGGGAGGGGGAGACGCCATTATAAAAAGAACACTCTTTTTTATAATTACAACAAGTGCCCAGACATTTAGGATTCGGAGCGTACCCCAAGGCATACTTTTCTACGGATACTTTCCTGTCCATAGATAAATGTTGACGGAAAAGCGAACATATTAAATCTTGCCAAATTGTACATCTCATTAGGGAAAAAGGCACTGAATTTGTTCAAATATTTTATTTAAAACAGAAGGTTCATAAATGTTTTTTTTTTTAATAACAGAAAGGTGGACATTTTACTCCTTGTTCGAATCATAGTCATACAAGTAACTTCAATTTGTATGATTTTATGGCCAAAACTAAGGTTCTTATAGTCTGTTACCCCTTCATCCCCCTTCCATTAATTTTGGTTAATACTAGAAATTATGTTTAGTATTTTCTAAAATTCCTAATTATAAAGCTGTGGGTATTAGGCAATGCAAACGTCCAAATCGTATTTCATGATTGGTGTTTGGGTCAGAAGCTGTCTAAATGCTAGACATGCAAGGATTTACAATGTCGTAGATTTGAAAGCGCCGGATAAGGTCTCAAGACCCGTGCCCCCTCCAGCATATTCTTAATATGTTTCTATTTTGGAAGATTGTCGTGTCATATTAGCAATAGATTTGTTATCTGCTTGTTCAGAAACACCTGTAAAGTAAAATCAAATACAATGTTCTTACTGATTAATGATTTAATGTGATTTTTTGTGATTTTAATGTGGATTTTTGAAAATAAGCATTCAATAATTAAGATCCATTCTCTATCGACCTCTAAATGATTGTGAGCTGAATATGGCAACATGTCTACATAAGCAAAAGCCGTTTATTTTGAAACATCAAGCTCAAAGTAAAACAGTTCAAAATAGGGATGATACCTTTTTATTGACAGTGAATAGATATAAAATTATTTAACTGGATATTTCGAACACATATACAGTGTTCATCATCAGCAGTAAAACTGCTAAAACAGTTTTACTGCTGATGATGAACATATCTTTTCACTGTCAATAAAAAGGTATCATCCCTATTTTGAACTGTTTTACTTTCGTCATGGAAAGGCAGTGTGGTCTTCGAAGTTATCAACATCAAGCTCAAATTTGCAATATGTGAGTCAAAGGAGTTACAACATGTCTAAATGTATGGTATGGTTTGATACGAGATGTAGAGGGGAGGGAACAAATGACGGATAAACTTGCTAAGGCTCGTTCAATCACAGAGAATAAAACTCCTTGCGTAAACCTGATTTCACCAAGAAGCGACATGTCCACCATTCATGAATATACACTTAACGTATTTTGATTTTGGACCTACATGGCTAACTATAGTAAATCTCAGGTTTGTAATCAGCAAGCAAAGAAATTTCTAAATGCCATTTTTGGTGAAAGGAAAATTTGGACATCGGGGGATGTAGCCAAAAGCCTTTCCTATTGTCCTTCAATGACATTTTTTTTAAAAATCCTGATTTTTGTAATGTGCAGCATGTCCAACTTTCAATTAAAATGCATATCAACGAAGCCTCTGTCTCATTTAGGCTAATTCATGTCTAATTCAGAACGTAATCCTTGGGGCTACACTTTTCATGTCACCTGTAAAGGCACATTTTTTTCCTTTTACACGACCTAATTATGGTGCTACCTTGAAAATTTTATGCAATGTTACAGAGGGCTACGAGGATGCCTAGGGCCACTTTAAGTATTGGAGGGAAGGTAAATTGTCCTTGGGTAAATTTTACCCTGATAAAGAACACTAGACATTTTCATTTGTGATCGATTGGGTGAAGTTCTATTAAAAATCCTCTCTATAAGATGAGATCAGAGAGAAATGCATAAGAAACATGTTTGTCGTATCTGATTCAAAGCTCTTGAGTTGACTATAATATGAAAAAGATGGATAAATAATTCTGAAGCTCACCTCTGGGTCCCTAGTGCTTCTTTTTTCGCATCGAAATGTGAGTACTTATGCATCAGATCCCTATCTGCATTTACAAAAAGATTTTCGAGTTGACATTATAGACCAAATAGAAAACTAAAATACAGTAATAATAACGATAGGAGATATTGAAATCAAACTGAACAACTCCGCAGTAGAAGGCTAATCGTCGTTATTTTATCCAATGGCCTTTTCCAAATGCTAAGAAATCACAAATAACAATCATGATTATTTAAAGAATTTAAAGCTAGATCTTTTACTGACAGCTTCTTAAAAAGGGAGAAATACAGGATTTCACCTCTTACATTGTTTTTTAATATGTTGGAAAGTAAAAAATATTATTTCAGTTTCTTGAGTAAAACATTATTGAATACATAGGAGGTAATATTAGATTTCTTGTTTTACCAACTCAACTAGTGTTTTGGAAAAAGACGGCTGATTTTGACATTCTTATACTTTTTTTTTAAAGCAGTAAAACGTTTCTTTTTAACATTTATCTTGCTGAGAATCCTAAAGATTTCTTGTAGAAACTTGGAATTCGGAGAGACTGTAACTTTTGTAATCTACATCTGTTACAGTAGGTGTCATTACCTTAACACAAACTGATTAAAAATAAAGAAAAAAACATTCTAAAAACAATTCAGAAAATCCTTTGGTTATCATTTTGTTTTTCCACTGTTTCCACTTTGGCAGCGTTTTTTCATTGACCAACAGGGAAATATATTAAAAAACAAATTCGTTTATTATTTGTCAACTTCTCCGCCGTTTATTTAGACGTTTGAATTTTTTTTAGTGAACCAACTGTTTTTGAAAATCATATAATCTAATTGCATCCTATTATCCAAAATAGAGAAAAAGAGAAACTCACTCTGTCTTCAGGCACTTCTCCTCCATAGAATATATGAGATATATCAATGCCATCTATAGTCCGCTTTGAAGTGTAATTAATTCTCCCAATGTTTGCAAGAGTTGGCAAAATGTCTAAGCTTGAGGTTAATTCGTGGGAAGTTGAACCTGCCTAGAAATATAAATACCTCAATCAAGTGGGTCCACAGTGGAGGGCTAGAGGAGGAAGTTGTGCCCTGGAGAACCAAAACTCAGAAATCAACAGAGAAGCGTTAAATGAGCAAAGAGCCATCTGAGTCAATGTGTTTGTTTTCCCTTGGGTAACGAGCAAAACCAATTGAGGAGAAACCAGTTCTCCTTTCACTCCTTTACTACCAGGGGTCCTTATGGTTCAATATAGCATAAGGTAGGATTTTCGAGATAGCGATTCTAATGAGAACAATCGGAAATGACAGAAAATATGTTTAGCTTATAACTCTCTTCACCAAAAGTGCAGCCACGAATATATAGAGGCAGACAAAGTGCGTTTTCAAAATCTGCTGGGGGGGGGGGAATTTCAATTTTTTAATAAAAACAAGAGCTAAGAGCGCATATGGCACTTGTGACCAGGCAAGAAGAGCTAAGAGCCAAGAGATCATATGGTAAAGCTCTAACATAATTAAAAAGAAAATAAGAGGCTTAATGCCGGTCAGGATTTAAAATAAGAGCTCTAGGTCACGATGTCCTTCTAAATATAAAAATTCATTAAGATCGGATCACCCACTCGTAAGTTATAAATACCTCATTTTTTCTGATTTTTCCTCTCCCTTTAGCCCCCCAGATGGTCGAATCTGGGAAAACGGCTTTATCAAATATTTAATTTCTGAACGTTTTTGAACCAATGCATATTTTGATTTTGGCTCTCCGCAGAGGAATAACAAAAACGAAATTCGCTTTTTTTTTTTTTTTTTTTTTTTTTTTTTTTTTTTTTTTTGGCTAAATGGCTTTCTTATAATTTTGATCGAATGATTTTGAGAAAAAAGAGCGGGGGAGGAAGCCTAGTTGCCCTCCGATTTTTTGGTTAATTAAAAAGGCAACAAGAACTTTTAATTTTTTATGAATCTTTTCATTAGTAAAAGAAATACGTAACTTATAAATTAGCTTACGTAAAGAATTTTGTATTCTCTTGTTTTTATTACATATATAAGGGGGTTCGCCCCCTCGTCAGTACCTCGCTCTTTACACTAAAGCTTAAATTCTGTCCCAATTCATTAAGAATGACCCCTGAATCACAAAAGCCGTAGAATAAATAGCTGAAATTATTAAAAATACTTTAGCGTAAAGAGCAAGGTATTAGGAGGAGGTGAGCCCCTTATATGGGTAATAATTTCTGTTCGTTTTAAGTTTTAATGCTGCTCCTTACTTCCAACTGAAAAAAACTTTTCATATTTATTTTTTCATTGTTTTTTTTTAAATAATGCTAGTAAATCCTGCGCTCCCCATCATTGAAATTTTCTTCCCCCATGACAAATTCCTCGATGGAGTTCCCCCAGCATATCCCCGTTTTCTCAACCCCTCCCTCCCTCCAACCACTCGTAACTTTTTATGGGTAGGACTAAACTTGATGAAACTTACATATTTAACATCAGCATTAAAATGCGATTCTTTTGATGTATCTATTGGTATCAAAATTCCATTTTTTAGAGTTTTGATTACTATTGAGCCAGGTCGCTCTTTACTACAGTTCGTTACCACGAACTGTTTGATGGCGAGCGTCAGCAAAAAAGATTTTGAGGACTTTAAAGTTGGCATTAATGCCAAGCTGATGAAACTTGATAAACTTGATATAATTTTGGCAAACCAAAACGAATTGTCGCTGAAGTTTGTGAGTTTGAAAGCCGATATTGAAGTCATAAAATCGGATGGAATAGAACGTGGCAATAGGATTCGTGAACTCGAAAGTCAACTGAATGCTCATAAAGCTTCCTGCTCATAAAGCTTCCTGTCGAAAGAACTATTGTTAATTGACTGAAAAAGCAGAAGAAAAAACTCATCATTCATGGTCTACGAAACGAAAAGGGTAACCAAACCCTGGAATCTAACATAAAATCATGGATCAGTGATACTTTGGGAATTTCTAGCCCTATTACAATTGAAAATTTGTATAGACTGGGGTCTAAAACAAGCAATAACATTACCACTAGGCGGGGCTCATCGAAAACTGAGACGTTAAAACCAGTTTTTCTTTCCCTTAGCAACGACAAAGATGTGCAATTAATTATGCGTAATGTGGGGAAGCTTAAAGGGTCCGGAGCTCGCGTTGTGTCTGATCTTCCTCCCAAACTTAACGATATCAGGAACAGCCTCCTTGCTAAGGCTAAAGGTCTGCGCGAAGCTGGAAAATGCGAGTCCTCCAGGATCAAACAAAAGGGATCTATGGTTAGAAGTATGTCACCTGAACTCTGAAAAGTGGATAAAATACGATGACCATCATGAAGCTTAACAGTTATCAGTGAACTGCAGTGAAGATTATAATGATTATTTATAATGGCTATTATTCCTTTTAAGTGACAACAGTTGAAAGTTCTTCTTTTTTTTTTCTTTTTTTATGGGGTTTTGTCGAGATAAGTGATGATTTTTGCTGTTAGTATGGGTGATGTTCTAATTTGTAGAGAAAAATATATACATATATATTTTTGTTTCTTTTCTTTCTGGTCGTCATCATGGTTTGCTTAAAAATCAAATATGATCTAGCCGTAATAATCATGGTCCTTTTTTTGTCTTTTGTTGTCTTCTCTTTTGTTCTTTCTGTTTTTTATTGTAGATGTAGATCAGGTTCTTAAGTGTAAAACTGTATTTTATTGCATTCTGTTATTAATTTTCCTTTCTTTGCCATTTTGCCTGCCCCGCTTGGGGGCGCGTCTACTAAGAATTAATGTCTAAATTTACAAATGTTGGGAATAAGCTTGATAGGCTAGAGGCGGATCCGCTTGATCTTAAACAAATTCTAGCGAATGATTTAGTGAAAGAAGACTTTGGTAATATGGACAAATCTGTGGCGGCTCTCCTCAAAAACAAATATATTAACAATAATGATTTAGATCATATAGCTACTCCAGGTTCATTTCGGTCAATATTCTGGAATTGTCGTGGTCTTATGAGTAAAATGGATTTTCTATCGGCATTTCTTCCCAGTCATGATATTTTGTTGATTGGGGTAAGTGAAACATTTCTTAATGATAATCTTTCTTCTTTAGTCCAAATTCAGGGTTATAATTTTTTAAAAAAAATCACGAGTTTCAAAAAATAAAGGAGGAATCGGGTGTCATGTACGTAATGATATTCATTCGCGAAAAATAACAGATTTTGATGACTTATATGAGGAAATAAAAGTTTAATTTTTAATTTTACAATTGAAAATACATAATGAGACTGTTGCCTGTTGCTTTTGTTATAAGTCCCCTCATGTATCAACCTCTTCTTTTTCGTCATCACTCAATACCCTCATGAAGCTAATATCATGGAAGTACAGAAGGGTAATTTTGATGAGAGACTTCAACATCAATTTGATTTATGATTCACATCAGACAACAGATAAAGAAATGAATGAGCGTAGACTTAGCAAAAATGCGATAGATTTTCTATTGATGTGCCTGTCGCATTGTTTATTACCACTTTGTAGCATACCTACAAGAGTAACTGCAACGTCGGCATCACTTATTGACAATATTATGACGAATTTCGAGACTAATCTAATAAGGATAATGTTGGTTGACTCTTCGGATCATTTCATGTTGTTTTCTGAATTAAAAAGTGAGCTTAAACCGAATATAATTTTTTTTCCAAAAAGTCACGGTTACTCAATAAAAATACGCTACGACTATTAAAAGAAAGATTAAGTATTATGAATGATAATGGACCTTTCGAATCTGAGGATGTGAACAACGTCATGGATTTATTTTTAAAGCAGTTTAAGGAAATATTACATGAAACATGCCCGGTGAAAAAGATTGGTCTGAGACGTTATCAATCTCCTAATAAGCCGTAGATAACCGAAGGCATGCTACGATCTATAAAGTTTAAAAATCAGTTATTCAGGAGGCAACTTAACTGTCCATCTGATGAAACTATTTCTGAATTTAAAAGGTATAAAAGTCAATTGTCAAAAATTCTTCGTTCGAAAAAAAGGAATTATCATGAACGAGAGTTTGAGAAAGTTCGTATCTCTCCGAAAAAGACTTGGTTTCTAATTAACGAATGCCTTAGTAAAGGGAAGGACCAAAGTTTTCCAGATGAAATGTGCATGCCTGGAAATCAAGTACCTCTTAAAGATAAGAATGAAATAGCAGATGCCCTAAACCGGCATTTTGCCGAAATAGGGGAAAAACTGCAGAGTCTGCTGCCTCATCCGGGTCAAGTGGTCAAAATAAAAATGACTTTAGAAATTTCCTTCCGCCATCACATGATAAGTCAATATTTTTAACACCGGTTTCCGAACAAGAATTAAAGAATGTAGTTACTCTTTTGAAAAATGGTCATTCTGAGGGTATTGATGGATCATCGACATTTCTGTTGAAAGAAATACTCCCCCAAATTTCGCACATTTTATGTCATATAATAAATCTGGCATCTAAAAATGGGACGTTTCCTTCGTCGTTAAAAGACTCAAGAATATTGGCTCTTTACAAAGGAGGAGAGAAAACAAATCCATCAAATTATAGGCCTATATCGCTCCTGTCGGCTTTTTCCAAAATAATTGAACGTTGTCTGTATGACAGAATAGTGCGTTTTTTTAGATCATTTTGAAATAATAAATCACCTTCAGTTCGGATTTCGCAAATGTCACTCTACCGACCATGCGGAGCTATTATTAACACAGTATGTCCATGCTATTTTTGACCGTGGAGAAATTCCAGCTTCCATTTTTCTTGACATCAAAAAAACGTTTGATTCAATATCTCATGATACTTTAATACATAAGTTGGATCATTACGGTATAAGAGGGCCAGCAAAATCCCTAATAGCATCTTATATTAAGGACCGTTCTCAGTATGTTGATGGAGGTGATGTTTCATCTGAAATGACTCGTCAATCTAATACCGCTGGTGTCCCGCAAGGGTCAGTACTTGGTCTCCTACTTTTCTTAATTTTTGTGAACGACCTGAATAATTCAATGAGAATATTTGGATTAAATTTGCAATTTGCGGATGACACTGCGTGTACTGTCGCAGGGAAAGATGTGAGCTGTTTGAAACTTGCATTGGAAGAAGCTTTCAACCATCTTCTATTGTGGCTTGAGTCAAATTACCTAGCTCTTAACGCTGATAAAACGAAATCTGTCGTTTTCTCGCGTTGTAACGCTGCAGTTCCTGAGCTTCAACTAATTGAATCAAGTGATTTTAAAATAAAGATTTCACGAGCAGCAACTATGCGATACCTCGGAGTCCCCCTTGACTCTAATCTATCATGGAAGCCTCATATATCTAATCTGCGGATGAAATTGGGGAGAAATATAGGTGTAATGCGAATACTCAGGTCATCCCTTCCCTTTGAAGCAATGAGATCACTTTATTATGCACTTATTCATTCTCATTTAATGTTTTCATCACTTGTTTACCTTACACATTTAGTTCTCATATTATGCCACTTCAGAGACAACAGAACAAAGCTTTGCGGGTCCTTAAGAGCTACTTGCCTTCCCTAAATTATATCCAGCGAAGTCGTCAGCTGATTCTCTGTATTGCTTCCTTAATATTCTTCCTTTAAGACATTTTGTGACAGTTGAATCTATCCTCTTCAAATTGAAGTATGACCGTGGTTTGCTTCCCTCGTTTTTTCGTTCCTCGAACCTTTTCCCACTTAAAAAGTATTGACCACGGACATCAAATTAGAAATTTCAATAAGTTATATCAGCCAAGAACAATAAATGAAAGATCGAAATTTTCCCTTCGAAACTCGGTAATTCGGTATTGGAATATTTATACTTCTAAATTGGATACTTCAAAATCAATTAAAACAGCTAAAAGAAAACTCAAATTTATGTTGATTTATTGATAAATTTTTCGTGATAAGTGAATTGTTGTTGGTTGGTGGGGGGTCGCCTTTGGGATGTTAAGTTTGTTCCCATTTTATTTGTTTTTTATGATACTGGACCTAGGCATTCTCCAGGGTTCTTGGTATCTTTTATTCATTTTATGTTTATTTCGCTGGATGCGTCAACGGGTGGTGCTGTTGACCGGACAATTGATGGGGGAATATGTTTAATTACAATTGTTTGAATTGCATGTAGTGAAGTATGGATGTTGTATTTATCTAAAGAAATTTTTTTTTCATCCCGTGCATTACGAATTTGTCTTCTCAGCCGGGCTCTGGACATTTTGTAACTTATTCTATTATTAAAATGAACCTGAACCGTTCGAAAGTTAAAAATGCTTCGTTTTTTCTAATTTGTCAGAATGAACCCCCCCCCCCCGCCCTACCCCAAAGAGAGCGGATCCGTTTCGGTTATGGCAATCATGTATCTAGGACTTGTGCTTATTTCCCACCAAGTTTCATCACGATCCCTCCACTCTAAGTGTTTTCCAAGTTTTAGGTTTCCCCGTCCCAACTCCCCCCCCCAATGTCACCAGATCCAGTTGGGATTTAAAATAAGAGTTCTGAGACGCAATATCCTTCTAAATATAAAATTTCATTGAGATCCGATCACCCATTTGTAAGTTAAAAAATACCTAATTTTTTCTAATTTTTCAGAATTAAAAACTACCCCAAAGAGAGCGGATCTGTTCCAGCTATGCCAATCATGTATCTAGGACTTGTGCTTAATTTTCCCACCAAGTTTCATCCCGATCCCTCCACTCAAGTGTTTTGAAGTTTTAGGTTTCCCCCTCCTAACTCCCTCCCAATTTCACCAGATCCGGTCGGGATTTAAAATAAGAGCTCTGAGACACGATATCCTTCTAAACATCACATTTCATTAAGATCTGATCAACCGTTCGTAAGTTAAAAATACTTATATTTTTTCTATTTTTTCCGACTTAACGGCCCCCCCCACTTCCCCTCCCCCAGATGGTCAAATCGGAAAAACGACTATTTTTAATTTAATCCGGTCCGGTTCCTGATACGCCTGCCGATTTCATCGTCTACCTGGAAGTGCCTAAAGTAGCAAAACCGGGACCGACAGACCGACAGAATTTGCGATTGCTATATGTCACTTGATTAATACCAAGTGCCATAAAAAAAGCCAATCACCTTCTCTCAAACACCCCCAGGGTAACAACCACCATCTAAATACAATTCCACTTGCCCCAACGCCTTCAGTCCGCTTCTCCCTTCAGCCCTATATCCCACTCACACCCCCCCCCCTCCGCCAAAAAAAGCTAAAAATCTAATTCCCCAAGAAATACTATTTTAATCTCTTTTTAAATGTGGGAGGCACACAGCCGCCCTGACACTCACAGGAAGCAAATTCCAAATAGAAGGACCAAGATACTTCAAAGTAAAACCAGACCTGACGCTATTTTCAATATCCACAACCAAGTTATCAAATCTTCTCGTATCATCCTCATGAACCGTGCTTCTGAAACGGTAAAATTCAGCAAATGGTCCGGGACTAGATTATGTACATAATTAAACACAAACATCGCCGCTTGATAGCCCCTTATCTGTCCAACATTGAGAAGCTTTAGAGCCTTAAAGCATGTACTGTTGTCTTTCACATTTTTTACGTACTTCCCAATTATTCTTGTTGCTTAATTTTGTAGAATTTGCACAAGTTTGTAATTAACATAGAAATTGCTCCTCTAAACAAAACATCCTTATGACATATACGGGTAGATTATTGCAAAACATATCGTGGGGAGAGTACGTTCCGGCAGAAAATGCTTCTGTCTTCAGAAAATGCCAACTCCACGTGCAATTTTGGTGGAAATAATGACTCTATGATGCTTCAGCGAAAGATTAGAATCAATATGACAGCCAAGGTACCGTAGTGATTTAACTTATTCACCAGGCTTTTCACAGAATAGGACTTTACCACTTATATCAACAGTCACCCACTCTACAGAATGTCAGTAGAAATGTCTTCTTTAAATTCACGCACAGCAAACTTAAACTCAAACACCTCCAGTCTTTTGAGAGCATTATTAGCTTTTGTTATTAAATCATTGACCGATTTTGCAAACATAGTTAGCGCAGTGTCATCCGCACAAGAAGTAATACATACATCCTGCAGATAAAAGCGCATCATGTCCATGTAAATTAGATAAAGTAAAGGGTTCAGCACAGAGCCTTGAGATACACTACACTTCACAGAAAAAAACGATGAGACTGCATCTCATGCAGTCTCATTTACAAAAAAAAACTTTTAAGAGACCTACCATAATGATAGTTCTCAAACCATTATAGACAAACTCCATTCATTCCAACCTTTCTCATTCGATGAACCAACGCTTGGTAGTCAACTGTGTCAAGCGCTTTTCTAATGTCAATAAAAATAGGCATAGCTGCGATACCTGTTTGATGCATACTTAACATTTTGAACCGGGTGCTGTGAGGCGCGCGTCATGGAATGACCCTTTTGAAAACTATACTGTGTCTGAACCAAAAGCCTATTCATCTGAAGGAAACTATAGAGCCATTTACGTACTACTATCTCCAGTTTCTTTTAAAAGATAGGTGGAATTGATGTGGGTCTCCAGTTTTCTATATCGGCCTTGCGACCACCTTTGTCAAGGGGAATGACCTTCGCCAAGAAAACTGCACCGGAAAAAATTCCCTTTTATATGGCAAGATTAACGATAAAAACTAGACAGGGAAGAATATATCCTAAAATCACTTGAAGAACTGGAAGGGGCAAACAATCAATACCGGCAGAATTAAACTTAAGTGACTGCACAACTTTACGCACTTCTTCGCTGGTGCACGGCTGAAATTCCATTTTTAATGTTTGAAGACGGATGCCATTAATAATATTGCAGTTCATTTCATTATTATTATTGCTAACACTAGATTACACCTCGGAACCAATATTCGACAAACATTTAGCAAATTTATTTACAATTTCAGTTGAATGACCACGACTACATCTTCCAAATTTATGTCTGCTGTAGTCTCTTTAAAAGGAAGGTACATTTGGTGAAAAATCATTAACCGTCACAAATATATCTACACAGAGAAATATTTGGTTCCTCAAGGTTTGAATATTATTTTAAAACTTGCGTTTATTGTTTTAATAGAAAAAAGAATAATTACTCCAATATATATGTGATTCTTAACGAAGTGCAAATAATAGTTTAAGAGGGTGACTGCTCTACTCCTATGTAATATCTGCTGTAATTTCAGTTTATTTTAAGTTCAAATTATTATCAACTATGATCTTAGTTCCTTTTCAGTTTTTTCTCTGTCTGTATTTTTTGTTCATTTTAATTTAGACTTCTTATAAGAATTAATTTTTACTTTTTATCAGTCCTGTTTTCACTCTTTACGTTGAATTCGAAAGTTAATTATTTCTAGCTTGAATAATGAGAAATCCCACACTACTATGTTGGTCAAAAGTATGATGTTTTTCCGACAAAAGGTATTTCAGACAACATTTTTTGCAAGCCTGTCGAAGCCTCTCAACCTTCTCTATCCCTGAAAAGCTCTGGGATAGGATTCATCAAGAGCTGTAAATATCCTGACCCTAAAAATACTGACTGGCTACAAAGACATTTGAGCAAAATTTTTAAGTTACTAGCCCACAATCATGAAACCAAAATCAGATCCAAAAATCTTGATATAAGATAGAATCATTGCTTACATTTGCTCTAATACATAGTGTATATGATATACTCTCAGAAAAATGGGGAAAAATATTTTAAATTCCACACAGCTGCATTAACTCGACATCTGTTAGGTTACAGGATATAGATTTTGTAAAAAAAAACAGAACAAAAATCCGGGGTCATCTCTATTATCAACGACTAAATCGATGCTTTTACTAAGATACACAATTAACAAAAAATAGTTTTCAATAACAATTCTTACAAGCGAGAAGAAGAGATAAAGGTTATTGAAAAAAAGAGCTATAATTGTAAGAGAAACGTATGTTAGAACTTTCTCTCTTATATGAAAAAAAATTCGTCGACTAGCACCGAAAATCACTATGTAGCATGCAAATTTTGGCAATTGTAGCACTCTAGGAACTGAGTGGTGGCAACCCTGACTATAAATCTCACTTTGAGATAAACAGCACACTATACCTTTTGAATTACCACAACAAAAATGATCTCAAAAACAATTATTTAAGAGAGTTAAGGGGAGTATGTTCCGCCCCAAGAAGACTAAATGAAGAATTGAATATTTTCAAGAAGGAGATACAAATTCTGTGCAGCCAGCAAAAATAGCCTAAAAAAAAAAAAAAAAAAAAAAAAAAAAAAAAAAAAAAAAAAAAAAAAAAAAGGGTGAAATGATATCATTTGCCTTTTGTACAGATTTTTTTTTGATAAACAAACCTCAACCACACCAGGCCAGTAGACTATTGATGGAACTCGATGTCCACCCTCCCAGACTGTCCCTTTTGCAACACTTCCTCCACCACCAACATTTGACTGCCAGGAGCCAATAAAAGGACCAACAGAACCTCCAAAAAGACATTTTGAAGCCCACGGTCCGTTATCACCTATAAAAGAAAACAAATTGAAAGAGCTGACAAGACAATAAAACATTAATGATGAGCAAAATTATTAATATTTATTTTCATAAGGACAAGATATTTTTTCACAGGATCCATTGGAGATGACTTATTCTATAAACTATCTGTTCTATTTAATTTGCACAAGCCAAGGAGCCTTTAAGGGAGTAGTATAGTGGTTTATTGTATGTGTGTTTAATCATGAATATATCTTATCTTAATAAATGAACAATTAATAAGCATTTCAAAGTCTACAACATTTGAAATCATCCGAGGCACCTTAAGCATAGGTTGATTTTTTAAATTTTATTGAATAGGCCTACGGCTTCCAAAACTGTTCGAGAAATTTTCCACCTTTAACTGCATTCGATGTTAATCCAAAAAGGAAGAAGAAGAAATCTGCTAAAATTTTTAAAATATTAAATATTTCAGGTTTTTAAATCTTACAGCGAGAAGTGTGGAATATATTTGCTAAGTACAGAGTTAAAAATACTAGAGAATAAAGTTAAAAGTGCTATTGCTACATTTTGAAGATGGAATTCTGCCATGAAAACTCGTTATTATTCAGGAAATGACATACAGTACTAAAAATATTATTCTAACGATCACTTGGTGGAACAGTAAAGTTTTTTATGACTTCACTACTTTAGGAACAACAGAATTATCTAAGTACCATGCGGCAAGCTTACATATTTGAAGGATTATGCTTACTAGCACGGTGAATATAAGTAACTAAGGGGGAGGGGGGCAATTTTATTTTTTGTTGATTTCTTTTCAATGAAAAAAAAAGAAAGTCAAATATTTTTTTTGGGGAGGGGGAAGAAGAGGCAAAAAAAATCTAGAGATGCAAACACACCTTTTTTATCCCCCTTCCTCGTTGACGCGTCTGGTCATAGGTGCTTACAACTACCAAGACCTAATATGCTTTATTTGGCCCAGTTAGCAACGGAATATTCAAAATTCTCCATTGTTTTTTCACTAAGGCCAATTTTAGCATATAATTTGCTCACTCATGGTGTAAAAAATTCCAGCGTTTGTCTCTGTACCACTAAACGAAGGCTTCAGCTAAAAAATTGACCACATCCTGAAGCATATACTTGGTTTACTTCAAAATTCAGCCCTTTAGGCAACTTCACCAATTAGAAAATAATATTAAAATAGCTGTCTCTGCAGACAACATTAAAGAAGAAACTAAGTATTTTAAATCTTGGGGTTTTTTATTATAATAAATATGTCCAGTTTTTAAAATTCAACAGCGACCTGAAATATAAAAATAAAGGTCTGACTTACTCATAAACCAGATCAGTGTATTGGAGTTATTTGATTTTTTCACCGCAGCAGTTACTTGACCCACAATCCAGTCCATTTCAAGCAGTACATCGCCATAAATCCCTCTTTCGCTTTTGCCTTCGAATTTCTTAGACGGTGTGAGAGGTGTGTGAGGTTGTGACAGTGCCATGTACAAAAAGTAAGGCTTAGAACTAAAAAAAAAAACTGTTTAGTTAATTGAATTCAATTGTATTTTATCATAATTAAAAGTACTTAATAAAGAATGTTAATTTGACTCAGCATGATCAACTGGTAAAATGGAAATGACAAGTACTAGTTACTTACCGTCGTCATTGTAATTTGAACCATTTAGAGGCTCTTTTTACCGCGTCCAAACACCAAACACCAGCAAAATACCAAAACCAACAACTTTAATTTCAGTTTTAGCCCGTTAAAGACATGTACTCTTTTCGTGATTTGCTAAGAGACATAAGAGAGAGGGAGAGAAAACAAACATAAAACCCATTCTTTTCCGAGTTCAATTATGCCAATTTCTTTTATGTTGCTTCAATTGCAAATAAAACCAACAACTTTAACTTCAGTTTTAAAAGACATGTACTCTTTTCGTGATTTGCTAAGAGATCTAAGAGAGACAGAGAGAGAGACAGAGACAGAGACAGAGACAGAGACAGAGACAGAGACAGAGACAGAGACAGAGACAGAGACAGAGACAGAGAGAGAGAGAGAGAGAGAGAGAGAGAGAGAGAGAGAGAGAGAGAGAGA